>NC_057726.1:40346847-40354034 GCF_004010195.1 Chiloscyllium plagiosum
ATTAGTTAGGGGTAAATGTAGAATAATAGAGTTGGGGTCTGGGTGGGTTATTGTCCTGAGGATTGGGCCATATCGCCTGTTTTCACAGTGTAGAGATTTTATTCCAAATAACAAGCAATGTGGAAATGGCAGAGGAGTTGAAAAAAATATTTTTCATCAGTCTTTACAGTAAAAGACAGTAATAGCATTTTAAATTGCTAATTAAGGGGCAAAAGGAGGAGAAGAAAGAAGTAACATGAGAGAAAAATGGCTTGGAAGAACGATGAAAGAAAGACTGATAAGTCACCTGTACTTGATAGGATACACTGGAGGATATTAAAGAAAGTAACTACATAGAAGGTGGTATCACTGATAATAATCTTCCAGGAATCCTTACATTCTAGAAAGTTCCCAGAAGATTGGAAAATGGCCAATGTAATGCCTTTATTTAAAAGTGAAGGAGACAAAGAAGAGGCAAATCGTAGGATAGTCAGCTTAATGTCTGTTTTAGAAAAATGTTAGAGTTCATTATGAAGCATTTAGAAATACATAATATGATCAGAGTCAGCATGGATTCACATATGCTGAAAATGTGTTGCTGGAAAAGCGCAGCAGGTCAGGAACATCCAAGGAGCAGGAGAATCGACATTTCGGGCATGAGCCTTCTTCAGGACTGCATCTGCAGTCCTCACTTTCTCTTATGGATTCACGTATGCCAAATTTACTAGAATTCTTTGAAGAGGTAACAAACAGGATAGATAAAGGGAAAGTAGTAGTGATAATATATTGAGATTTTCAGAAGGTACAACATATTAGGCCACTTAATAAGGTAACAGCCATGGTTTGGATATAATGTATTAGCATTAGTATTGGCTAACTAATAGAGGACAGAGAATCAGAATAAGGAGGGCATTTTCAGGATGGCGTTCCATAACAAGTGGTGTGTCACAGGGATCAGCGCTCGGACTACAATTACAATATATATTGATGACTTGGATGAGCAAAGTGATTGTAGTGTAGTCAAGTTTACAGATGACCCAAAATATACGTGGGAAGTGAAGGGAATGACACAAAGAGACTGCACAGAGATATAGTAAGGTTTAATGAATGGGTAAAATTTTGGCAGATGAAATATAATGTGGGAAAATGAGAGGATATGTATTTTGGCAGGAAGAGTAGCGGAGCTGAATTTTACTTAAGCGGAGAAATATTGCAGAAAGCCACAGATTGGAGGGATTTGGGAGATCCTCAATGTTTTCCCAGGGTATGGAGTCCAGAACCAGAGGACATAGGTTTAAGTGAGAGGGGAAAGATTTATCATCTTGAAGCAGAAGTATGTAAGTTGTAGGTATCTGTCAACTCCAAAGTGTTGAAGGGCTGATATGGTGTGAGAGTTGGTCCAAGAGCAGGAATGATCATGTGGTGAGGCTGGTGGTTTATTGATGCCAATTTGAGTAGATGAAAGACTGAGGAGGACTGTGTCTGTAGATCTTGTAGGAAAGCTGTTGTGAAGAAGCAATTGCATTTACAAAGGTTTCCAAGTATTTGTTGAACTGCAACAGCCAACTACCCACTCTGATTTACCTTTCGGGAATTTGTGCCCTCCAGTTCCTTGATGGAGGAGAGAATTGGAAGTTTTATGTGAATAGATAAAGTAGCAGTTTTAATGAGATACAAATGTATGGAAATAAGGTAGTCACTGCTCAAGGCCAAGATTCGTTAGATGCTATTTAAGGTACAAGGAACAAATCGATAAATTTTTTAAAAATTCTGGATTTTAAGAATCTGATTTTTATCACATTTGCTACAGTCTTCCAAACTTTCTCACCATTACTTGGATGGTGAAGGCTAACATGAGGGGACCTGATGAAGGAGCAGAGCTCCGAAAGCTAGTGCTTCCAATTAAACCTGTTGGACGATAACCTGGTATTGTGTGATTTTTAACATGAAGGGACAAAACTTTAAATTGAAGGGTGATAGATTTAGGACAGATATCAGGGGTAGTTTCTTCACTCAGAGAGAAGTAGAGGCATGGAATGGCCTGCCTGCAACAGTAGTAGACTCACCAACGTTAAGGGCATTTAAATGAGCATTGGACATACATATGGATAATAATGGAACGATGTAGGTTAGATGGGCATCAGATTATTTTCACAGGTTGGCTCAACATTGAGGGCCGAAGGGCTTTTACTGCACTGTAATGTTCTATGTTCTAGATTCTATGTACTCCTGCCACAGTAGTAAGGAGCAAACTCTGTTCAGTGAGATAGTATGTGCTCAGCCTTTAAGTGGGAGGAAGTAACAAAGTGGTGCAAAACCTGATGGAAGTAAGAGAATGTGAGGGTCTTAGTGACCAGAGAGACCAAGAAAGAAAGCAAAATGTACTGGAGGGAAGAAGGAAAGTTAGTGAAAATTTGAAAGAAATTGAAGGGGATATAAAATAAATATAAAAGGGAAGTAGAAATTGAAAAACTGTAAGATTGAGAAGGAGGAGAAAAAAAACCTAGTAATTTTTAAAAAAAGTGATGCTGGTAGTAAATAATAATAAATTTGTTTATTTGATTTATTTCTGTAACAACTATTTTGAATTATTGGATTTTGTCCAGCAATTCTTTCCAAAAGTTGTCCATCTATTCCTTTTGATTCCACAATGCAAAATATTCAACAGTTATGACCAAACTGAGAGCAATCTCTCACATGATGTCTCAATTGCAGCTGTAAACGTGGCATGTGTCAAAAATAAGACTCCACAAGTCAGTCCAGCAGTTATAGAGTCATAGAGATGTACAGCATGGAAACTGACCCTTCAGTCCAACCCGTCCATGCCGACCAGATACCCTAACCCAATCTTGTCCCACCTGCCAGCACCCAGCCCATATCCCTCCAAACCCTCCCTATTCATATACCCATTCAACTGCCTCTTAAATGTTGCAATTGTACCAGCCTCCACCACATCCTCTGGCAGCACATTCCATACACGTACCATCCTCTGCGTGAAAAAGTTGCCCCTTAGGTCTCTTTTATATCTTTCTGCTCTCACCCTAAACCTATGCCCTCTAGTTCTGGACTCACCGATCTCAGGGAAAAGACTTTGTCTATTTATCCTATCCATGCCACTCATAATTTTGTAAACCTCTATAAGGTCACCCCTCAGCCTCCGACGCTCCAGGGAAAACAGCCCCAGCCTGTTCAGCCTCTCTTTATAGCTCAAATCCTCCAACCCTGGCAACATCCTTGTAAATCTTTTCTGAACCCTTTCAAGTTTCACAACATCTTTCCAATAGGAAGGAGACCAGAATTGCACTCAATATTCCAACAGTGGCCTAACCAATGTCCTGTACAGCCTCAACATGACCTCCCAACTCCTGTACTCAATACTCTGACCAATAAAGGAAAGCATACCAAACACCTTCTTCACTATCATATCTACCTGCGACTCCACTTTCAAGGACCTATGAACCTATACTCTGAGGTGTCTTTGTTCAGCAAAACTCCCTAGGACCTTACCATTAAGTGTATAAGTCCTGCTAAGATTTGCTTTCCCAAAATGCAGTACCTCGCATTTATCTGAATTAAACTCCATCTGCTACTTCTCAGCCCATTTGCCCATCTGGTCCAGATCCTGTTGTAATCTGAGGTAACCGTCTTCACTGTCCATTACACCTCCAATTTTGGTGTCATCTGCAAACTTACTAACTGCACCTCTTATGCCCACATCCAAATCATTTATGTAAATGACAAAACGTAGATCCTTGTGGCACTCCACTGGTCACAGGCCTCCAGTCTGAAAAACAACCCCCCACCATCACCCTCTGTCTTCTACCTTTGAGCCAGTTCTGTATCCAAATGGCTAGTTCTCCCTGTATTCTATGAGATCTAACCTTGCTAATCAGTCTCCCATGGGGAACATTGTCGAATGCCTTACTGAAGTCCCTATAGATCACATCTACCGTTCTGCTCTCTTTAATCCTGTTTGTTACTACTTCAAAAAACTCAATCAAGTTTGTGAGACATGATTCCCCACACACAAAGCCATGTTGACTATCTGTAATCAGTCCTTGCCTTTCCAAATACATGTACATCCTGTCCCTCAGGATTCCCTCCAACAACTTGCCCACCACTGAGGTCAGGCTCACTGGTCTATAGTTCCCTGGCTTGTCTTTACCACCCTTCTTAAACAGTGGCACCACGTTTGCCAACCTCCAGTCTTCCGGCACCTCACCTGTGACTATCGATGATACATACATCTCAGCAAGAGGCCCAGCAATCTCTTCTCTAGCTTCCCACAGAGTTCTCGGGTACACCTGATCAGGTCCTGGGGATTTATCCACCTTTAACCGTTTCAAGACATCCAGCACTTTCTCCTCTGTAATAATTTGCAATCAATGGTAAATTACTAAACATTGGCACTTTCTGGATAACATCTTAACTGGATATAATCACTTAAATGTGTGTCACCAACACTACACAAAAGGATCATGGAGTCAGGGGGATTCAGTGAGTTAGTCTTCATTTTCAAACTAGTACAACAGCTATGTTCATCCTTATTCTTTTTGAAATATTCATGTTCAATTAACTGTGTCTAGAACTTTGTCTTCAGAGGGTCAGGGAAGGAGAAAAGTTAAACAGAACAATTTCACTAATTAGATGTTTTCCTGCACTTTGATATTACATGGATTTTAGAATTAACTAACGTCATACTGTCACAGTTTTCAGTATCGTAAAACTCAAAGTATTTCAAAAAGCTGAAATTAGCTAGACTTTCATTTTTGAATCTGTAACAATGATTCTTCTTTTTGTAACTACCCAACTTGAAATTGTTCAAGATTTCTTTCATGATTAACTATGTTACAGAATTCAAAACAATCAAATTAAGCATACTTTTATCTATTTTTGTGATTTGAGTATTGCTTGCAGGGCTAATGGTCATTGCCCATCCCTAATTGCCCTCTAAAAGGTCCAGATGAGCCATCTTCTTGAATCCTCACAGTCCATCCCATGTTGTTACATCTTCAGTTTCGGAAAGGATTTTATTTTACTGGAGGGGAACTTGCAAATCGTGATGTTTCCACGTTGCTCTTCTAAGTGGTATAGATCATAATTTTGGCTTTGGCTGTCAAAGAAGCCTTGCTGTGATGCTGCATTCCATCTTCTAAAAGGTACATACTACTCCCTCTGTGCTTCTGTGATGGAGAGCATAAATGTTAAAGGTGATGGAAGGATTGCTGATCAAGTGAATTATTTTTTATTGGATTGTGCCAAGCTTCACGAAAGTTATTGGAGTGAAAAGAGTTTGATAAGATTACTATTGTGTGCCTTACAGATCATAGACAGGTTTTGGGGTGATGAGAGGGGAGTTATTCATCACAGAATTCCCTTTTGTCACAGAATTTATTTGTCTGGTCCAGTTTAGCCTTTGGTCAATAGTAAGCCCCACAATTTTGATACTAAGGGATTCAGCAATGGTACTGCCTTTGAATATCTAGAGGAGACAGGTTCTTTTTTTGTTGGAGATGGACATTGCCTGGCATTTGTGTGGCCCAACTGTTCTTGTCACTTATTCGTCCACACCTGAATGTGTCCCAGGTTTTGCCGCACAAAGACCAGGACTGCTTCCCTATCTAATGTACTTAAAATTGTTCAGTCACCAGTGCATCTCCCCACTTCTGCATTAGCAGATTCTGAAACAAATTCAAAGAGAAGTATGTAGTATGCACCTCAGCCATGTAGACCAGGGACATCCCAGATTTACTCCCCTCTATGTGGTCAATTATCTGATCCCGGACACCATGGCAGAAGGGCAGTTACTAGTGGCCACAGTAACCCATGGTTATAGAGAAAGGAATTAGACAGGATTCTCAAAATAAATCACTTTCTAATGATCTCTGCTGGAATATCGGAATATGTGACTACTGGGCCAGGTGTGATCATGATCAAATAAGGTCCCAAATATCCAATATCAAGGCCACATACAAAAAGACTTTCTCTCAAACAAGATATTGGAGTACAGCCATATGCCATCATGAATTGGTACATTCAGCAGGAGATAAGATTGGAAAAATGAAACAAAAAAAGTTTACACCCATAAATGGAAGAATTTTTAAAATACTACTGCAAAATTTCATAGTCAGTTAGGAGGTGTAACATGTATTTGTGATGAAGATTTCTTGGCATTGAATTTTCAAGTTTGAATGTGTTTTAAGGTTTTGTTCCTGATATACTTTTCATCTTTGTAAGTGTCAGGGAGAGTGCCTTTGAGTGAAATACAAATTTTGGCACATTAATTAGAAGCGATTGTTTGGTATATTCTTTGCCAATTTTAGATCTTGTGCAACTCAGAACAAGAATTTTGAAGAAAGATGTAAAAAGAGATTGCATGAGGGATTTGTAATAATACTTGTTGAAATAGAAGACCCAAGAGGAGATATCTTTACTGTAGTTTTCATCTTCAAAACCCTTTGAAATGATTAATGCCAAAAGTACTTTTGCCTTAATACTCCTCTTGTAGATTAATACACTCAACTTCAGGCAGATTTAGAGAGTGATTCACACATGAGTACACCCTTGCCACTGGCTGTGCTGAAATTCGATGTTGATTCTTTCCAATCCCCTGTTGGTGATGTGCTAGGCAATAGCCAGTCCACCGTGTGTAATTGGGTTTGTCAGATTAATTCTCAGTTGATCAATCAACCAAGCCATATCTGTTTCTATTTGTCCCAAGAGAAGCATCAAAAGAAAGTTCTTGCATTTATGTAACACCATCATGACCTCAGGATATCCTAAGCATTTTACAGGCATTGAAGAACTTTGAAGTGTACTCACTGTTGTAACATGGGGAAGACAACTTCTCCAATACAGCTTCTGATTATTTCAGGCATGGATAGTTTGGGAGGTTTGTCTTTGGGGCTCTCATGGCACAGTGAATTGTCCTTATCTCTGGATCAGGAGACTGGGTTCAGTGGTGTGCTTAATGCAGCTGTGAGCAGGTTGATTAGAAAATATCTAGGCTTGTTGTCTAGGTTCTTGTTGTGCAGTGATAGCACCCCTACCTTTAGACCAGAAGACTCAGCTTCAAGTTCCATCTGCCTCAGACATATATCATAAAAGGTTGATTAAAAATATCTAGTGTTTATTTTGTATGCGGGTGTGGGTGTGTGTGGGATGGATGTGTGTGTGTGTGTGTGTGTGTGTGTGTGTGTGTGTGTGTG
>NC_057726.1:40354056-40369480 GCF_004010195.1 Chiloscyllium plagiosum
GGGTGGGGGCGGGGAGGTGGGGTGGGTGGGACGGGGTTCTTGTGGCACTGTGGGATTGTGCTTGCTTCTGAGTCTGAAGGTCTGGAGCTGTGTGATAGCTTCACCGAACAGTTTGATTAGAAATGCCTAGATTTGGCTTCCGACGATTCTTGTAGTGCAGTGGTAGTGTCCCTACCTCTGGATCAGAAGACCCACGTTCAAGTCCCATCCGCTCCAGAGATGTGTGCTAACCTGTCTTGTCAGGTCAATTAGAAAATATCTAAGTTTATCATTGGAGGAGGTGGGCAGAAGACAACTGGAACATCTGAAAGAAGGGGAAGAATTAGGGCATTGCACAGGAAGTAAAAGCAAATTTCAGAGAGAGTCTTGTGTTTCACAGATGACCATGTCATCAATGAGATAGTACCCCTTCTGAAGCTACAATAAAACCCAAACCATCATAGAGACAGCAATTACATGTTTACTTCTGTTTCATCCTGATTAAAAAACAATTTGTCTTTGTATTGGGTCTCCACGTCATCTGTTCCCCTGGTCCCTACTTGGTCTCTGTCAAAAGTATAGAAAACATCATTTTCCAATTCCTTTGAGTTCTGAAACAGAGCCATATTGATTTGAAATATTAACTGTTTTTCTCTCCACAGATGCTGCTGGCTTGCTGAGTTTCTCCAGCATTTTCTGCGTTTGTTCCTGATTTCCAGCATCTGCAATAATTTGTTATCACTAAAATACTGTGGATGTTGGGAAATCTGAATGAAAAGCAGAAACACTGTCAGCACAACAGGTAGTCTCTGCAGACAAAGACATAAGGCCAGAGATAGATAAAAATGACCAGAGTTTCAAAAGTCAAAGCTAGAACACAGCTCCATGATAATGCATGTGTTCAGAAACGAATGGGAGGTGTCTGGGGAAGGGCAGTTCATGTTAGAGGTCATGTGATACCTTCTAGAATGTGTCCACTCAGAATAAGACCTTAAGACTCCCAATTGAGAAAGGTAGTGGCTTTGAATCATAAACTTGTTTCAATGACATTTTGCCTCATTTTCATAAAGTAAAGTGAGCTAAAGTTTCATCTGCCACAAGGTCCCAGAATCAGCTATTCCACTTGAAGTTAACCATGAAATATGACTGTAATGCCAGTCTTCATTTAAAAGCCCTGTTTATTTTCAATTGCACACAGGGTTCTAACAACAAATATTTTCAGTTAGAAACTGTACCTCAAATATAAGAGACTTTGTTTGCAGCCAGAATTTGCAGTCGAAAAGTTTGCAATGTTTCAATCCAAGGTTTAGTTGAAATACCATAGCTCAAAAAAACCTTGTCATTTCCTGGATTAAATCCCCATGATTTACTTTAATTATTCCAATGCCTCCTGTAAGTTAACACTATGCTCTTTCTTGAATTAACCCCATGATCTCCTACAAAATAACACCATACCTCCTATAAAATAACCATCAGCACCATTATTTCAGAAAATTTCAGTAATATTTTACATTCAAAGTCAGAGATTTTATTTTCTAATTTTCCCCTCTGAACAGTTCAAACAGTGAGAGTGATTTTCATACAGTTCAGTTCAAAAAAATCCTTTCAAACGTGCCCAATCAAGAATTGGAAAAACCTGGATCCTAAGGTGGCTAAATAAGGTGACTGTTTCAGAGGAAGGTTTCAAGGCACGGGAAGTGTTTTTATATCTGACATACTGTTCATTGACACTCTCTTCCCTATTCTTTAGTGTGAGCCACAAGAAGCTCAATCTCCAGAGATGGGATGGGGTGAGGTGGGTTGGGGTCTAAGACAGAAAGAGAAGATCAAAACTGGAATGGAGAAAGCTGTTGGGTCACTTTAAATGTAAATGTCCCAGCAAAATGAGGATATCTGATCACTTAAGGAATGGACCCATACTTAAAACTGGAATGTGTTCCAGATAAGTACAATTTTAACAGTAACACATGAGAAAGTGAGTGGACCATGCAAAAGCATAATCATATATAAACAGAAATAACTAGAATGCCTTAATGACTGGGTTGCATGTGTTGAGTGCTACATCATTTTGGTCTCTAAAATTGCAAATTCTGTTAGGAAGTAGACAATGCATGAATCACCAGCATATTACCAGCTGACAGCAATTTCTAGGCTCTGGAGGCAATCATCAGGAAGTTACTTAGCTGGACCAGGCTATGATGATGACTAGATGATGACTATTTCTCATGTGCTTTGGGGTTCAGTGATTTGAATATGTAATCAAGGGAGGACTAAGGGTGTTTTAGTGTATTAATTAATCTTGATTTTCAAGTGAAAGTAATTACCATAGCCTGAGAAAAGTTTCTTCACTAAAACTGCAGTGATTTGGGAGTTTTTAACCAGTATTTATTAATTTAAGACAATACATTTCAGAACATGAAATATAGATTTAAGATGAATGGGTATTTTGTTTTAAACTGTGGAACCCTTCAAAAATTTGTTCTTCTTGAGTACTGTTTTGCAGTAGGCTGATAAAATGGTTGATTTGGTAAAACACAACTATATGAACATATTTCAAGTTGCAGCCCACAAAACATTACGATGATGAGAAATTCAAGAAGGGGAAGCCTACCAATATGTACTTTAAAACAAAATAATAAAAATGAATAGAATAAAAAATTGAATTAAAATGGCAAGTGGTAAGCAACAGGAAATGTTCCTATTTTGAGGTTTCTCATGCAGCTTAAGTGTATTGGGCACACGATGCTGTTCACTTCAAGAGGAGGAACCACTTAAGTTTGAACGTCATGAATCCCATTTTCTGGATTAGTGGTGCTGGAAGAGCACATCAGTTCAGGCAGCATCCGAGGAGCAGTAAAATCGACATTTCGGGCAAAAGCCCTTCATCAGGAATAAAGGCAGAGAGCCTGAAGCATGGAGAGATAAGCTAGAGGAGGGTAGGCGTGGGGAGAAAGTAGCATAGAGTACCTGGGAGTTGCAGTGGGTGAGGGACTCCCTGAGATTCTTGTAGAGAGAGAAGGAAAACTTCTTCAAGGCAGGCATCATTGCAAGAGGATTCGCAGTAGGGTTAAAATCAACTAGGTAAAAACAATGTCTACAGATGCTGGAAACCAGATTCTGGATTAGTGGTGCTGGAAGAGTGCAGCAACCCTACCATGAATCCCAGTTTGGATAGGACATTGGGACTATGGATTGGGACAACAGCAAATGACATTGTGGTAAATCAAATGTTTACATTCAGTGAAGACAACACTAAAACTTCAGTTGAAGAGGCAAAAAAATCATATTTTAAGTAAGACAGAGATAAAAACCCGCCCTTAGTAGGATTTCACATTGTAGCACTGTTTTAGCTAGGTCCCTGGAGCCCTTGGGCAGGCAGGTCTAATCCTGCAAAGATTCATTTAAACACCTCCCCTAGTGGGGACCATTAAAATATTCAAGATCAAAGTGACCTTCACCAAAAGTTAGTGGTGAAATAACAGAAGTAAATTCAGTCTGAGGATGGGCCACTTGGCCCGAAACATTAACTCTGATTTCTCTCCAACAGATGCTGCCAGAGTTTTCCAGCAATTTCTGTTTTTATTTCTGATTTCCAGAATCTGCAGTTCTTTCAGCTTCTAAATTGAGTCACAGTGGGGGGAACCAAAATGTAATTCTATGTGGTACCTATTGTCTTGCAAGGCCTTCAACAGATCAGTAAGACAGTGAGAAGTGACAGCTGAACTGTGCTGCCATATTTCCCTTAAAAGGCTGTGCCATTAAAGTTCTTTCAGAAGGCCCTCAAATCCAGGCTCTGAGATCCAAGGATCCTGGAGAAGCTGCCAGGACTCTGCAAAAATTTCAGGAGATAAGGTAATGCCTATCTGTGTAGTGGAAATAGGCAAGTCAGAAGTGTTGGGTGTGGGATTGGTACCTGTAGCTTAGTAAAAAACTGGGCCAAAGATCCCAGAATTGGGTTCTGGGTGCCATTGTTTAATGGCTTCAGACCGTTCTGAATATGAGAAAATTCAGGGCTATAACTTGCCTCAGTACTATGGAGTGTTTTATATGATATGTATAACTTTAAATTTAGTAGGGCTTCTCAAATGAAATAAAGAATTTGTGGACAGAAAAAAAAGCCAAGGCAGAGACACAGAATGATTAAATCAAGCATAACTGGGCACAAATAATTAAAAGAACACTATTAAATAAAGCATAATTTGTGACTGTTGGAAAAAAATGTTTGTGATCAGCAAAACAGACTTTGGTCTGTTCATATTCCTGCCGGTATAAATTGCATTAGTTTAAAATGCAAGGAAGCTGTGTCACCTTGTAGTTGAAATCTGCTACTCTTTGCTGAAGAAAAATACCTTAAGTTATGTTATACTGGATACAGAAAGTAACTTTTACAAAACTGAAGATTCAAACGATTGGCACATAAATTGGATGCATGCAGAAATAATTTTGCAATAGAAGATGCCTTAATTGTATTGAAACACATGAAAAAACAGATGATAAAAGAAAATATTGATAGCCAGGATTAGTAATATTGTCAAATAAATGAGTTCCATTAAACATCTCCCTGGTTAATACAGCTGCAGCTTTCAGTAATGATATGTTAAATCATAATCATTAAAGTTTCACTACAAGCTTCTTTGGTCAAGCTTCAGTTTGTGATAAATTACAGGTTTCAACAAATGTGCTAATCGTTTGGGACAAAATATTAATTCCTAAAATTATTTAGTGGCTCTGCCTTGGACATTTGTTTTGTGTACATAATTTTTTTCACCTCAGTTTAGAAGTTTTACCAATGTTATACTGAGCACATAAAACTGTCTGAAGTACAGAGCCTTGTCATAGGTCTGGATTTTCTCCTGTTTGTCTACTTTGGATTCCAGCATCCCTGGTCACTCTGAAGATAAGCATTTTCTAAACTCCTGCAACTTTTGTGTAATCCAGGCAGCTTCTTCATGACTTGTGGTTCATAGATCTAAGGGATATCAGGCACAAGGCTTAGGACCCTTCAAAGGTGACTTCAAGAAGGACATACACATGTTTTCCATTCTACCTCCATATTCAACTTATTGCCGATTTATGCACTGTACCCATCCCAATGACCCCTTCAGACCTGTGATGCCAATTCATGGCTTTTCCATGCCTATTCACCCAGTATGTGCTATGTGCAAATCCAATGAATCCTACAGTAAAGATTTTATGTGTGAAACTGCTTCAAAAAATCAGCATTCATAATTCTTTGAAAACATCTATATAAAGTGTCATTCAAACAACTATTTTAAAAAAAAAACAGAAACAATAAGCATTTCACATCCATTAATCTTGCACAAATAAGCATTAAAACATTGACAAGAAACATTACAGAAAAGATAAAAATTGTTACAATTCTGGGCCAGACCCAAAAGCTTGATTATAGTCTGGTTTGGTATCAGTTAGTTTTTGTTTAAAATAGGTGAAGTTTCAGAATCACAAATCCTTGCAAATAGAATTCCAAGATTCCAAAGTTTTGAGAAGCCAAACCAAGTCAACAAAGTAAAATAATGTGCAATATCAATCTAATATTTGAATATCTAAACCAACCATGAGGCAACCATAAAACAGTACAAACTGTGGTTCAAGCACAATACCATGCTCATTCAAGGACAGATGTGACCAGGAGAAATCCCTTGGCTTTGTTAGCAATCCCTACAGACATTAGAAACTACTGTGAGTCACAAAAGTCTTGCTGATACTCACATTTTCCTCCAGAGGGATTTTACTGTATACTCTGGAAAACTCTGCTTCTTAACTCCTTGCAATATTGGTCTGACGTGGGTTGCCTGAACACTTGTTCTCCTATTGGTGGTTCAAATGCATTTTCTGGATAGTGCTCTGGGTCTGTATCCTTGGCTGACTTTCTCAGTTCTGCTACCATGGAGCCTACCCCAACACAAAGTCACAGCCTGGAACTTCCTTCCTCGGTTTCTCTGCTGATAACTGCCTCTTGGTTACTTCAACTCAGTCTTTCAGAAGCTTTTCCTGCTTCCTGTGGTGGATTCCTGTTCTTTCCCATTGAAGTTATTTTTTTCAGAGTCCCTTGAGCTTGAGTCTGCCTCCAAATAACTTTAGATATAGATTTTCATAACACTGGAACATTCTGGAACCACTCCATAACTGCAGAAAATCAAAACATTGGAGCTATGGAACACCAAGAGTCCAGAACCATTGTGTCTCTTATGGGATCCCCTTTTATAGGACACATTCTGGGCACAATGACTTCTCATTTCCACTCCAGATCAGCATTTAACTGGTGACTTGGATTGCTAAACCTGTTAAAAATTTAAAAGGGCTGCTGAGCCAGGTGTATATGGCTAATCCTGCTCTTCACGTGCATTGAGATTCGGACAACTCCATCCTCTGCTTGGGTTGTTTCATAATCAACTGCATTAAAATTCCAACAAACTGGTGTCAATAGTCCTTCATCAAGTATACATATTGGGCTAAAAGTAAAATACTGCAAAGCTGGAAATCTGAAATAAACCAGAAGAATCCAGAGGTTCTCCAAATGACTGAGACTGCTCTAACTGAGAAGGCAACATGAGACCAGGTTGGCATGGTCTGCTGTCATGGCTTCCACTACTTGTCCTGACGCAACAAGATGTCCTACTCATGCCCCACTCTATCCAGCAGGAGCTCCAGTCTCCTGCCAACAAAGCGGGGTGCCAATATCCTCCTGTCATGTCTGGGGAAAATGTCAGGAACCATGCGACTCTGGATTGACAGTATCTGTTCGGGTGCAGAATGGCCAGTTAAAATGGGGCCTGCACCAGGAATACTGGTGAATTCTTGAATATCCAGTGAGTGATGAGTTCTGGGAATGACTTGTGGCCAAGTGGGGTGGAAATCAGACGTGATGGCAGGCCAAAGAGGTGGCAACAGCACTTAATGCAGAGAGTTCAGTTGGATTTGGCGATAGAATTTGCTCAGCCTTGCAGCAAGAATCCCTCCTACAAATTAAACACATCTTACATTTAGCCAAAAACCTATAAGGAGCAGCCCTAAGGTGCTTCTTGTATCAGCCATAGCTTAGCTAAGCTGTTCCAGGACATATGCAGTACTGGCATCTATTCAATAGTGGGGAAAATTGCCCACAGATCTTGCCCACAAGAAGTGGCATAAGTCAAATTTGGCCAGTTACTGCTCAATCAATCGGCAAAGTTCTGAAGATTGTTTCAACAGTGCTATCAAATGGTGCTTCACCGGCATCAAACGTTGCTCAGGCTGGAGCTTATTGTGGAGGTGGTGCCCTGCCCACTGGCTGGTGTTTATGACTGAGACCACTCCAACTGGGTTCAGAAACATTGAGCAAATTTTATGGTAGTCAGGTAATTATTCATCTGCGATCATGCCTTTCTGTCTCATGGGGGTTATGTCTCTTCTCCAAAAACTGCTAGCCAGCCAGATGTTAGCAGGTATTTCATTCCAGCAGCACAACTAAGAACAGTAGCCACTGCTGAGACCACAGCAAGTCTTTGACCAAGATCTGGCATGTAGACGTCAGAGTACAAAGTAAGTGGCAAGGCATCACTAGGGCTTGTCACATCAGCCTCATTGATGTGGAGGTGCTATAATTGGGAGGGCTATGGTTTGAGGAAGGAAGTGTGGATAGCCTACTCCATGATACAGCTGTGGTTGCCTGAATTGGGGGGGGACTTGCCAGTATACCGTTCTATTCCCTAGCCCCACAATCAGGCCTGCTGGAGTGCACTTTGGGTGGGAACTCTCCACCACTGGTAAAATACCTTTAATTAGTGGCCACTTAATGACATCAATTGGGGCATCTGGACAATTCCCTGCCATTGGTAAAATTGCAGCTAAGGCAGGTAGGCAATAGGCATGTTGCCACTCAATTGTACCTTCTGCCAGTTGCTAGCCTGTTCCTAGGGGTGTGTAAAATTGTTTGAGCACGTGTATTAAGATTGGACAATAGATGCTGGCCTTAACAGTGATGCCAATATACAAAAAAAAAGAAAAAGAATAATGAATTAACCATTCATCATCTCATATCCTCATAATAATTAATAGGTTACTTTATTGGACAGTGATATCTCCCCAGGGTGAAATATTTTTTTCAGACATCAGCAGCCACCTTACAATTATGCATTGCAAATTGATCATGAAGTACGTCATGTGTAACTTAAAGGCTTATGTCTCAGCCATGAGTATTGTGAACAAAATGTCTTTAAGATTGTTCATCATTTGAACAAGGTTAATTTTAAGTACACTTATATCACACTCAAGGTAACAGTTGGAAAGATAGCAGATGTACTAATGGGAAATCCCATATGAATTGCATTGCAGTACTGTGAATGTTACAAACCAATATGGAAAGCTTGAAAGTCCAATCAATTTTAAAAACATTTAATGACACAGTTGTAAGCTTCTGCCTTAACATCTTTTTAAAGTTCCATTTTCCAGACAGAAGAGTCATGAGTGGGAGGGGTCAGGCTCACACAGACCCAAAAAGAACTTTAGTTTTGGTTTTAGTTAGTTGATTATCAAATATTTTCACATATGTAAACTTCCTGTTAATTGCTTTTCTGAATCTGAAGTGAATTAAAGGAGCTGAATGCTACAATATCTGGATAACCCAAGCACGAAAATCACAAAAGATTAAACTGAAGACAACCTCAGTTTTAATCTGTACGCTTCAAAGTGTCAGTTTTCACAAAATAAATACAGTTGTCCTCACGGGAGATATTTTCCAAGACCACTGCGGTCGCCCAAAACAGCGGATAGGAGCAAACCCCTTCACTTAAATGGGAAATTTACTTTCCTGGCAGCCCCGGTCCCTGGTTCCGGAAGCTTCCCTATAATATGTTTGAAACCACGGAAAACGATTCAGCGGAGATGGGGATTGCAGCAAAAAGAAATATTGGCATAACTTCACTCTATTGAAATACTTAACAAGATAATGTATTGCTTAATGACAAATCATCAACTGTTATAATATAAAGTTAAAAATCACACAACACCAGGTTATAGTCCAACAGGTTTAATTGCAAGCACTAGCTTTTGGAGCGACGCTCCTTCATCAGGTGATTGTGGAGGACACAATCCTAAGGCACAGAATTTGTAGCAAAAATTTACAGTGTGATGTCACTGAAATTATACACTGAAAAATACCTCGATTATCTGTTGAGTCTTTCATCTGTTCGAATACCATGATAGTTTCACTTCTTTCATGTGTAAATCACAAAACTATTTTTAAAGTGTTGCATTCTCAGGTTAGCTGTAACAATGGGTGATAGCTAGACAATATGTTGAAGGTGTTAGCCCCCTGTGTCCTCTGTCTATGCCATGATGTTTAGATTGATTCTAATCTAAAAAGTGAGATTGCAGAGTTTTACATGAATTCATGCAGTTTTTGAACAAAGTACAATGTAACTCTGCAAGTACAAATTCACCCCACAAAATATATGTGTGCATGTGGGTCTTTGTCTGTGTGTATGTGTGTCTGTCTGGGTTGGGGGTTGTGAGAGTGAGAGAAAGTGTATGTGTGTGTGTAGTGAGTGTAGAGTGTCTTAAGTCTGTGAGGGGGTGCATATGTGAGTGTGGAAGTGTGTATGCGTGTCTGGGGTGGTAGGTTGTGAGTGTCTGTGAGAGAGAGTGTATATGTGTGTGTATGAGTGTAGAGTGGTCTAAGTCTCTGAGAGGATGCATGTGTGGGAGTGTGTGTGTCTGTAAGGGTGTGTGTGGGTGCCTGTATGCGTGTCTGTGTATATGTGTATGTGTGTGTATAGGAGTGCCTGTGTGTATGTGTGTGTGTATGCATGTATGTATGTATGCGTGTGTGTGTGTGTGTGTGTGTGTAGGAGTGTCTGTGTGTGTGTGTATAGTGCAATGGTGGTCCCCTGTAATGTGACATGAATCCAAAGTCCCGGTTGAGGCCCTCCCTATGGGTACTGAACTTAGCTATCAGCCTCTGCCAGGCCACTTTTCGCTGCTCCCTGTCCCGAAGGCTGCCTTGGAGGATGATCACCCGAAGGTCTGAGGTTGAATTCGGGTGACCATCTTCTAAGCGGACTTCGGGACAGGCAGCAGCAAAAAGTGGCTGAGCAGAGCCTGATAGCTAAGTTCGGTAAAAACAATGACTGCAGATGCTAGCTAAGTTCGGTACCCATAGGGAGGGCCTCAACCGGGACCTTGCGTTCATTCACATTGCAGGTGACCACCATTGCACTATACACACACACAGACACTCCTACACACACACACTCACGCGCACACACACACACAGGCACCCCTGTACATAGATACACACGGACACACATATACACAGACACGCATACAGGCATCCACACACACCCTTACAGACACACATACTCCCACAGGCAACTTCTCAGAGACTTAGACCACTCTACACTCATGCACACACATATACACTCTCTCTCACAGACACTCATAATCCAACACCCCAGACAGGCACACACACACTCCCACACTCACACATGCACCCTCTCACAGACTTATGACACTCTACATCACTACACACACTCTCTCTCACACTCACAACCCCGAGCCCAGACAGACACACACACAGACAAAGACCCACATGCACACATATATTTTGTGGGGTGAATTTGTACTTGCAGAGTTACATTGTACTTTGCTCAAAAACTGCATGAATTCATGTAAAACTCTGTTATCTCACTTTTTAGATTAGAATCAATCTAAACATCATGGCATAGACAGAGAACACAGGGGACTAACACCTTCAACATATTGTCTAGCTATCACCCACTGTTACAACTAACCTGAGAATGCAACTTTTAAAAAATGGTTTTGTGATTTACACATGAAAGAAGTGAAACTATCATGGTATTCGAACAGATGAAGGACTCAACAAACAATCAAGGTATTTTTCAGTGTATAATTTCAATTACATCACATTGTAAATTATGAGGGGGTATAGCTTTAAATTAAGGGGTGGTAGGTATAGGACAGATGTTAGGGGTAGATTCTTTACTCAGCGAGTCGTGAGTTTGTGGAATGCCCTGCCAGTAGCAGTGGTGGACTCTCCCTCTTTATGGGCATTTAAACGGGCATTGGATAGGCATATGGAGGATAGTGGGCTAGTGTAGGTTAGGTGGGCTTGGATCGGTGCAACATCGAGGGCCAAAGGGCCCGTACTGCGCTGTATTTTTCTATGTTCTATGTTCTAAATTTTTGCTATAAATTCTGTGCCTTAGGATTGTGTCCTCCACTATCACCTGATGAAGGAGCGGTGCTCTGAAAGCTAGTGCTTGCAATTAAACCTGTTGGACTATAACCTGGTGTTGTGTGATTTTTAACCTTGTACACCCCAGTCCAACACCAGCATCTCCAAATCATGTTCTAATAAAGGCAGCATCCCATAAACACATATTTTGGCAACGACAATTCAGCAAAACAGTTATTATTCTCGTATGCTGTCCAGTCCAGTAGACAGAAACACTAAAAGAAATCAGCCCCCTCTGGTTTCTAAGAGGAAAACTTTTGTTTGAGTCTTCAATTTAGCAGCAGAAAGGGAGCTCGAGCTGTTAGCTTTGGCAGCCAGTTATCAGAAAAAACAAATGACCAAAAGCAAAACTCAAGTTATTTTTGGGTCAGTGTGAGTCTGACTCTGCCCACTCATGATTCTCTGTCTTACTTTAAAAAAACACTCAGGGAGAACTCAAAGTTTACTGACTTCCTGTCTGAAGGAGCCATTCTGTCATCACCATGGCAACAACCCTCTGCAAGACAAACAGGACAGAACACATCTCTTAAAGGCACAGTATCATCACACTCATTATGTAATAATTGAGCAAAAGCAAAAGGATGCTTCTGCTGTCGATGTAATGTGCGATATTCCTTTACTTACCATGACAATGCATTGCGTATTTCTTTCAAATTAGCTAATATAATAAAGATAGCAGTATCATACATATCATGGTTTGCAAAAGCAGCCAAAAACATCTGGGAAAACATCATTGCCAAGTCAACCTCCCTCTGCTACCTTTTTGTTCTACCTTTCCCTTTACAATCACAACAATATGTATTTTTACAGTGATAAGATATTTGGCAAATTATATACATATATACACTGAATATGTCTTTTTAAAAAATTCACTTGTGGGACATGGGCATCACTGGCTGGCCAGCATTTTATTGTCCGTCCCTAGTTGCCCTTGAGAAGATGGGGATGTGCTGACCTTTTGAACCACTGCAGTCCACTTGCTGTGGGTTGACCCACAATACCATTAAGGAGGATATTCCAGGATTTTAACCCAGTGACAGTGAAGGAACGGCAATATGTTTCTAAGTCAGGATGGTGAGTGGCTTGGATGGAAACTTGCAGATAGTGTAGTTCCTATGTATCTGCTTCCCTTGTCGTGACTTTTTGTTATTGTTCCCAGCCCCCTAAATAACAGTTTGTTGAACAACATTTTAGTATAGTAAGAAGACAATCTTTGCTTAAATTTGCTACAATGAAAATCACTGGTAAGGAATGCACTTACAGTAAGTCATTTAAAAAAAGACTTGGAATATCTGTACTTATATAATGGATTTTATGTCTTCAGAAAGTCCCCAGACATTTTATAGCCAATGAAGTACTTTTGGAGTGTAGTCAATATTGGAGCTGGCTTAGCAATCTCTAGAAATGGAATTTGTAGAATGCCTATGTGTTTTTTTTAGGGCAAAGCCCTAGTTGCCTTTGAGAAGATGGGGATGTGCTGACCTCTTGAACCGCTGCAGTCCACCTGCTGTGGGTTGACCCATAATACCATTAAGGAGGTTTTCTCTTTGTGGAAAAGCCCAAGAGGGAAAAGACAATTCTGGATTTGGTGATGTGTAATAAAGCAGATTTGATTAGGGAGCTGAAGGTGAAGGAAACCCAAAGGGCCAATGACCAGAGTATGATAGAATTCATCCTGCAGTTTGAGAGGGAGAAGCTGGAGTGACAATTGAGTGTTACAATTGAGTAAAGGTAACTACAAAAATATTCAGAGGAGCTGACCAGAGTTGATTGAAAAGGAGATCGTGCAAGAAAGACTGTGGAGTAGCAATGGCAGGAGTTTCTGGGGATAATTTGGGAGACACAGCAGAAATTCATCTCAAGGAAGAAGAAACATATTAAGGGGAGGATGAGGCAACCATGGCTGACAAGGGAGGTCAGGGGCAGCATCACAGCAAAAGAAAAACCATACAATGTGGTGAGCACGAGTGGGAAGGTAAAGGATTGGGAACCTTTAAAAGCCAGCAGAGGATAATTTAAAAAAAGGGGAAATGAAGATGAAATATAAGAGTAAGCGAGCTCATAATATAAAAAAAAGATTGTAAGAGTTCTTTTCTAGATATCTAAAAAGCAAGGGAGAGGCAAGAATGAACATTGGACCACTAGAAAATGAGGCTGGTGGAGTAATAATGGGGAACAAAGAAGTGCAGAGGAACTGAATAGATACTTTGCATCAGTTTTCACAGCGGAAGGTACCAACAATGTATCAGATTTCAAGAGATCAAGGGTGGAAGTGAGTGCAGTGGCCATCACTAAGGAGAAGCTTAAAAGTCTGAAGGTGGATAAATCACCCAGACCTGATGGATTACACCCCAGCGTTCTGAAGGAGATAGGTTTGTTCAGGAATTTCTGGAGTCAGGGAGGGTCATAGAGGGCTGGAAAATAACTGTTAAGAAGGGAGGGAGGCAGGAGACAGGAAACTATAGGCCAGTTATCCTGACCGCAGTTGTTGGTAAGATTTTACAGTCCGTCATTGTGGATGAGATTGCTGAGTACTTGGAAGTGCATAGTAAAATAGGGTTGAGTCAGCATGATTTTGTCAAGGAGAGATCGTGCCTGACAAATCTGTTAGAATTCTTGAAGGAGGCAGTGAGCAAATTAGACAAACGAGAGCCAGTGGATGTGATCTGTTTTGATTTCTAAAGGCTTCTGACAAGATGCTACACAGGAGGCTACTAAATAAGATAAGAGCCCAAGGTGTTGGGGTAAGGTATTGGTGTGGACCAACCAGGTCGTACCCACTACCTGTGCTCACCTATCATTGCCTACTTTGGATAGAGGTTTAGCTGACGGGCAGAAGGCAGAGAATGGGATGAATGCATGTTTTTCAGGATGGTAGCTGGTGACAAGTGGAACTCTACAGGGGTCATTGTTGGGACCACAACTATTCACGTTATACATTAATAATCTGGATGAAGGAAATGAGGGCATTGTTGCTAAGTTTGCAGTTGATACAAAAATAGGTAGAGTGAAGGTAATGTTGAGGAAGGACATGGACAGGCTAGAAGAGTGGGCAAAGAAATGGCTGATGGAATACAATGTGAGTAAGTGTGAGGTTAAGCACAGTAGAAGGAAGAATAGAGATCTAGCCTATTTTCTAAATGGGGAAAGGCTTCAGAAATCTGAAGTGCAAAGGGACTTGGGAGTCCTAGAACATAGAGAACATAGAACATAGAACAATACAGCACAGAACAGGCCCTTCGGCCCACGATGTTGTGCCGAACATTTGTCCTAGCTTAAGCACCCATCCATGTACATATCCAATTGCCGCTTAAAGGTCACCAAAGATTCTGACTCTACCACTCCCACAGGCAGCGCATTCCATGCCCCCACCACTCTCTGGGTAAAGAACCCACCCCTGACATCTCCCCTATACCTTCCACCCTTCACCTTAAATTTATGTCCCCTTGTAACACTCTGTTGTACCCGGGGAAAAAGTTTCTGACTGTCTACTCTATCTATTCCTCTGATCACCTTATAAACTTCTATCAAGTCACCCCTCATCCTTCGCCGTTCCAACGAGAAAAGGCCCAGCACTCTCAACCTATCCTCGTACGAACTATTCTCCATTCCAGGCAACATCGTGGTAAATCTTCTCTGCACCCTCTCCAAAGTTTCCACATCTTTCCTAAAGTGAGGCAACCAGAACTGCACACAGTACTCCAAATGTGGCCATACCAAGGTCCTGTACAGCTGCAACATCACTTCACGACTCTTGAATTCAATCCCTCTGCTAATGAACGCTAATACACCAGAGGCCTTCTTACAAGCTCTATCCACCTGAGTGGCAACTTTCAAAGACCTATGAACATAGACCCCAAGATCCCTCTGCACCTCCACCTTACTAAGAACTCTACCGTTAACCCTGTATTCCGCATTCTTACTTGTCCTTCCAAAATGGACAACCTCACACTTGGCAGGATTGAACTCCATCTGCCACTCCTCAGCCCAGCTCTGCATCATATCTAAGTCCCTCTGCAGCCGACAACAGCCCTCCTCACTGTCCACAACTCCACCTATCTTCATATCATCTGCAAATTTACTGACCCACCCTTCGACTCCCACATCTAAGTCATTAATAAAAATTACAAACAGCAGAGGACCCAGAACTGATCCCTGCGGAACTCCACATGTAACTGGGCTCCAGGCTGA
>NC_057726.1:40372504-40502491 GCF_004010195.1 Chiloscyllium plagiosum
GGGGGGGTAGGTATAGGGCAGATGTTAGGGGTAGGTTCTTTACTCAGCGTGTCGTGAGTTCATGGAATGCCCTGCCAGTAGCAGTGGTGGACTCTCCCTCATTATGGGCATTTAAGCGGGCATTGGATAGGCATATGGAGGATAGTGGGCAAGTGTAGGTTAGGTGGCCTTGGATCGGCGCAACATCGAGGGCCGAAGGGCCTGTACTGCGCTGTATTCTTCTATGCTCTAACACTGAGTAGCTTACCTGTGAACTTTAAAGTTAGGTTAGAGGAGGAGGATGGGAGCGAGGCCCTACTGTGTAGGGCCTGGGGACTAGAACACACCCACTCAAATATCAATCACTTACCTTCCCAACCAGCTCTGCGCTCCAACCTCACCTCCGCCCACCTCGCGCCGCTCTCTGTTGAGAAAAGACCGTTGGCGTCGAGGTAAGTTCTTTATATATCACTTACCTTCCCGACCAGCTCTGCGCTCCAACCTCACTTCCGCCCAGCTCGCGCCGCTCTTAAGATTCTCTTAAAGTTGACTTGCAGATTAAGTTGGTGGTTAGGGAGGCAAATGCAATGTTGGCATCTATTTCAAGAGAGCTGGAAATCAAGGGCAGAGATGTACAGCTCAAGTCACACTGCATTTGGAATATTGTGAGCAGTTTTGAGCCCTGTATCTAAGGAATTGTGTTGGCATTGAAGGGGGTCCAGATTTACAAAAATGATCCCTGCAATGAAGGGCTTGTCATATGAGGCATGGTGAGGACTCGAGGTTTCTATTTGATGGAGTTTAGAAGGATGGGGGGGGTGGGGGGGGAATCTGATTAAAACTTACAAAATACCGAGAAACCTGGATAGAGTGGATATGGAGAAGATGTTTCCACTAGTGGGAGAGACTAGATCACAACAGCACAGCCTCAGAGAGAAGGGATGACCCTTGAGAACTGAGATGAGGAGGAATGTCTTCAGCCAGAGGGTGATGAATCTATGGAACTCGTTATCACAGAGGGCTGTGGAGACCAAGTCATTGAGTGTATTTTGGACAGCGATACATAGGTTCTTGATTAGAATGGGGATTAAGAGTTATGGAAAGAAGGTAGGGTTTGAGAAACATATCAGCCATGATTGAATGGCAGAGCTGACTTGATGAGCTGAATGATCTAATTCTACTTCTCCATCTTATGATCTTATGGTCCTGCTTCTCTGTGTTCAAGTCAAGAAAATATCATGTTCTTGTACCCAATCATCAATTTCATTTTATCTTTATGTAGCCATAAGTGGTTCGAGACTATCATAAAATTAAAAGAAAATCAGGGAGCAGTGTTTGTGGAGAGCAATGGAGATAGGTCAGTATGCTGTGCTTTTTTGTATGCTGGCATTAATGCAAAACTGAAACAGGAAAGGAATGATGATGACCGTTTTGTTGTCAAACCCCCACTTTGGTGAGTTGCCTGCCTCTTTCCGTAAGTTCAATAATGGCAGAACTCAGAATTGAGAAGAAATTATAAGCAAATGTTAATACTCTACACAGGCTATCAGGGAAAGGGGCATAGGACCCCTGGTATCAACAAAGCCCCCAAAACACATTGATGTATTGTACTTGTCATGTAACAATTTGAACACATCTGAAAAGCTCTCAGCCTCCCAGTTAAAAGTGCTGAGGCTAGAATTATTCATAGACAAATGGAGTTCTCTCAACTGGAGGATAGCTCTTTTTTTTAAATGCTGATTCTAAAGGGTTTCACCAGAAGACTGTCTTGTAGGCTTTTAACGTTTTGTTACATTTATTTCTTGCATTTATTTAGTACCAATTTTGTCTTCCAGTCATTTCTTGCCATTCAGAGAGTGGGCGAGCAACCATATTTTATCCCAAAAAAGTAAAGGCTAAATAGTGAGTACTAACTATACCTTAGTACGGCCATTTTGCCTCTAATATTTTTCTTACCCAAGCAGATTCTTAATCTAGGTTTAAGTAAAAATGCTGCACACAAATACCCGAAAACAAAGCTGTTCACTGAACAGAAGAAAGCATTTTAGCTAGTTCAGTGCAAATGATGTTTGTAGATAAGCCTTTGTTACTTCCAATGATCCCGTGACTAGCCTTCCATTTCACGCACGCACTAACTAAAGTTCATCCAAATATCTGTTGCTCAACATATAACTTGCATCAAATCCCTTTCATCAAGTAGCTCATTATTTTGTAATATCTGCTGTCTTTTCAATATTTCAATTCCAAAATTGTCCACTACATTTTCAACTCCTGTTCACTGCCTTGCCTCTTCCTATCTCTGTATCCAGAGGGAGGGGAGAGGAAATTTGTGATCTGTCCACTGAAAGGCTTCAACAGGGCAGCTAATAATTAACCACATTCCTGTTACTCACATGCCGGCCAAATCAGATAAGGACGGTAGATTTTCTTCTCTAAAGGTCATGAGTAAACCAGATGCGTTTTAACAACAATGACAATAGTTTCATGGCTACCATTCTTAAAAGGAGTTTTTAATCTCAAATGTGTTAGTTCAATTTAAATTTCACCAACTTTGATGGAGGAATTTGAAATTAAGTCATTGAAACATTAAAGTAAAACAAACAACTGTGGATACTGGAGATCTGAAACAAAAACAGAAATTGCTGTTCTGGCAGGCCTGATGAAGAGTCACCAGACAAAACATCAATTCTGCTTTCTTCCCACAGATGTTGCCAGAATTGCTGAGTTTCACCAGCAATTTCTGTTATAGTTTCATTAAAACATTAACTTGGGCCTCTGGTTTACTAGTTCAGTGACATTATCACTATGGCATTGCCTCCGCGTAAGAATTTAAAAAAAAACAGAATATATATACAAATATAAGAAAGTAAATAGCTGAGTGTACTTTTATTGTTAAGTTTGAGACTTTGAGAGGAATAAGAGTTTGGAAATGCAAATACAGCTCATGGGGATGGATTTTAGGCTGAATCATTTCCAAATCAAGGATGGTCTTGCATTTCTTTAAAAAACTTTAGATTGTACGTGGGTCCCTTCAAGCCAGAATGTGTTCGCTTCGGATTTAGAAGAATGGTAGCTTGTTAAGGAGATGGTCTGAGCTTTGTAATTCTCTCTTCAACTGGAGGATCTGTGACTCTTGTATTTATTTCATGGAGAACTTTGGGGATGTACACCTATTTTTTATTGCTGTTGGTGTGCTTCTTGATATAGCAGACAACTGTTTCTTTGCTGTACCATGGATATTTGTACATCAATTGTGTCTTCTTAGTGATATTCTCAGTGGAGTTGTTTATAGCACATGAAATTTGCCTCTCATTCTGCCTGTTGATCTGTGCTGATGTGGATAGGCTTACTATTGCACCTCTTGAATGTTTTGGGCTTTCCCATTTCTCAGCAATTGAATTGATGGTGAAATAGTTTGTTTATTTCCTCAATTGTGTTTCCTGGATATTCATTGTGCTTGATGTAATACCCTTTACTATTATTGGGGATTTTTCTTTGGAAAGTGGAGAGGTCAGACATTTTTCTTGACTTTGTCCCTTTTTAAACACCTCAGCCCCTAATGACTTGAATTTGGAGTGGATATTGTTTACTGCGCTGTGTGTCAATCTGACTCAGTTTAGTTTCAGATGTTTCCATTTTCTATCTGTCACTACATATTCTTTTGTGTGGCTTAGATGGTGCAGTTGCTGCCTCTTCACTTACAGTTCATCCCAAATCTATTTTATTGTTTGAGAATTGAACTTCCAGTTTTGAAAGGATTGGACAGCATTTCAGCCACACACTATAGCCACAGCTTTCCCTTTCAGTTACAGCGTGAAACAATTCGTTTAAGCTAATATAACTAACCTCAGGAGATTCTCCATTTGGTTTGAGTTCTACCGTGAGCTTATGGAGCCTAGCAAGATATTCTACCAGTTTCTTCTTGACCATTCGTTGATTAAGCTCTTCCACCTTTTTCAAGAGATTGAGCCTAGTGAACTTTCTTGTGCAGTTTTCCCACATTTGCCTCATTAACTTGGCACCATTCCTATGGCACTCCCCAGTAAGAAGAATAAGAAGTGATCTTTGTTGAAACACATAGAATTTTTCAGGGGCTTAGCAGGGTAAATACTAAGAGGATGTTTCCCCTCATGGGAGAGTCTAGGACCAGAGGGCATAGACCAAGAATAAAGGATGCCAATTTAAGACTAAGATAAGGAAGAATTTCTTCTCTCAGAGGGTTGTGAATCTCCAGAACTCCTTATCACAAGAGACCAGTGGGGGCAAAATCCTTGTATCTATTTAAAGCTGACATAACTAGATTGTTGGGAAAAGTGAGGACTGCAGATGCTGGAGATTAGAGTCGAGAGTGTGGTGCTGGAAAAGCACAGCAGGTCAGGCAGCATCTGAGGAGCAGGAGAATTGACGTTTCAGGCAGAAGCCCTTCATCAGGTTTATTGGTCAGGAGGGGAATCAAGGGTTATGGGGAAAACTCAGGAAAATAGACATGAGGAATGTAAGAACAATCATGATCAAATTGAATGGTGGAGCAGGCTTGATGGGCTGAACAGCCTACTCCTGTTGCCATTTCTTATGGTCTTACAGTTTATATTCTTCCACCCGCCACAGGTGGAAGTATTCACCACAGCCAGAATCTCCCTGGGTTCCGGGTGCTGCAGCTGTCTTTTAATACTGCTGTGCTCCAAATAAAGCACTGGTGGTTTGTAGCTGCCCAGCATGTCTCCTGTCTCCAGACATGTCTCTTGGATGAAAACTAGTATCTTGCTTTGCCGATGGAAGTCTACAGTTCCTGGTGTACCGGGTGAGGCTGAATGGGGATGTTGTGGATAATACGTGCAGTTACTATACATAGGGTCTGCCATGAGATATTGGTGTTTATGATAGAGGGTTGGAAGAATGTGTGGTGAGCTGGTGTCACCTGGTTAGCACATTGACATTCATGTTGGAAATTGCCACTGCCTCGTTTCTGTCTGATGGTGGGAAAATGGAAGTTATTTAACAATGAAGTGAGAGGATGCACAAATGAAGATACCTGCAAATATGTCTCTTGCTGTTCAATAGTGAGAGTCTCATCTCACTGTTGAACATTCATTTGTAAAATTGGGCTTCTTGCTCTCAATGTTGGGCATCTCCTTACTGCTAATCTCATACAATTCTCCCCACATTCTTGCCAATGCTCACATTATTCAGGGGCTGGGAAGATTTCCACCCAGCACTCTGAGGATTGTTTACACATTTTAGGTTCTGTTAGAAGGTCTGCTGTGTATCAATGTAAACCAAGGAATTTTGTTGACTGTCTGACAATATGTTTTTAACATCCCCTTGCTTACTATCGATCCAGCCTTTGTCAACTGAGCTAAACTATTGAGAGGCCTCTCAATAGACCAGTGCTTCAAGGAACAAAGGTAGTGAACATTGTCTTATGTTTACTTGCATGATTTAAACTGTCAATCATGTCTTTTACCTGTAGATTAACTTGCTTGCTTGCTGTTCAAGCATGATAGGCTTCATTAGCACATTGTCATATTAATGATAACGGTTAAATAATCAATCACTCATCAGGATTGATTAACTCTTGGCTTAGTAGATTCAAAACAGTTTTACACAGTTTATTTCAATCATTGCCAGTTATGAAGCAGTTCTTGTAGCAAACCAATTGATCTCTTTGTGTGCAGCTTGCAGACACAAATTACACTGACAGACCGGCAGAGTCACAAAATTGTATACCCAAAACACATGCTGTCCTTAAGACAAAATCACTTAAAGACAAGATACACATACAACACGGAGAACTTTTTGCCTTTGGAATTGTCCACTTGAATCACTAACATACAATTGAACAATTGGATTAGGCAGACATCTGAAGGGGAACACCTCTGACAATGTGATACTTTCTTAATATCTGACTAGGGATTCAACCTAGATGATGTATTCAAGTCCCGAGATTGAGACACGATCTTCCAAATTTCAGACTCAGAGGTGAAATCACCACAATAAAACAAATATATCATTTTTTGGATTCAAATATTTGATAGTATCCTATGGTGGCACTTTATAAGATGAGGAGGCAATAATTACCTTGTTTTAAAGTTAGTTCCTAGAATTTTCTTGAATCAAAGATTTCAAAACAGCATTGGTAAAGCATTTGATTTAATGCAAAATATTGAAAATTTTGCAAGAATCTTCTTTTCTTCCATGTCTTTTCAAGACTGGATGTCATCAGGCTCATCTCCATTTGCATGTATGTACATAAAACTTTAACAATGAGAAAAGATCATATCCAGTCTTTCTCGTCATTTGACCCCATGTTCAATAGGCAGACCCTTTTTTATTTCTCTCTTTTTCCAAAAGGAACTTGTTTATAGGTCATTATTTCAAACATGATATTTAGTTGTGAAGCACTTCAACTGTGCCTTTCTATTCCTTCATTAAGATATATAAATCTGAATTGGATACTTGCATAAATTATGTTAGAGTGACAGTTTCTTGAACTAATGAGGATGTCCCTTATTTTCATTTGGTCCAGGTCAAAGAATTTTATAAATGCTGTGCCATGGGATCTTAAACATCACCTGAACTATGGAACAGGCAGATGGAGACTTGGTTAAATGAATCAACCATTAACTACCTTTATGATATTGAAACTTTGAATAATGTTTTCCAACCCTCATCCTTATATCAGACTTTTCATAGAAATTAGTTGCACCTGACAAGTGCTCTGCTTAGTTGAGGTTGTAGAAAGGTTAGGGAGGCCCTGGAGAAGGTTGTCACAAAGCTGGCCCCTTTTTTCTAAAAACTGTTCCTTTTCTCAAGGACACCGTGTCCTTGATGTTTTTCAAAGGGGTCATAAATGGGCTGGGCTCTGATTGGACTAGTTTGGAAAAGAGATTAAAGGATATTGAAAAGCCTTTTGTTTATATGTAAAAAAAGAGACTTCAGGCCAAAATGGTCATGTTTCAGAAGTGATCTGTAGAATGAAAGGGGAGTGGTTAGCTCTCTAGCTGAGCAGTTCAGTCCAGAACTCATTGGGAGTTCAGTAGTGGACTGTGTGAACAGGCTCTCTCTCTTTCTGCCCTTCTAACTTCAACCTGTAAGCATTTGTTCCAGTTTTTACTCTATTTTAAGGGGGTTTGCTTAGTGGGATTGTTGTGTATATTTGGAACAGCATAATCAAGTCTGGTTTGGATAGACTGAGTTCGGTAGGGGTTTTTTATTCTGTTCTTTGTGTTTCATTGTGTAATTTTGTGAATAAATGTTTGCCTGTTTTAAAACCTGGTAGTCAACCTCACTAACTTCGGGTAATTTTCACTGTACACTTACCAAAACAAATTGCAAAGTTATGGTCTGGGCTGCCTGCTTAAGAATGTTCTGAGTGGTCTGGTCTAGCCCATTACACGGTACAAAAACATTTAACTAGAGTGATACCAGAACTGAAAGGTTTTATCTTTCAGGACAGGGTCTCTGCCCGAGAAACCAATAAAAAACTAGATGTGACATGATAAAAGTCTTCAAGATTATGAAGAGATTTGATAGGACAGAGAATAGGTTTCTACATGCCCAAATGAGGGCTATTGATATAAAACAGTCAGGAATCAATCCAATTGGGAATTCACATGAAACCTCTTTGCCAGAGATTGTTTAGAATTTGGAATTTAGTACCACGAGGGATAGTTATGATGAATAACAGAGGCATTGAAAAAGAAGCGCGGTAAACCCACGAAGGGGAAAAGAGTAGAAGGATATGTGCATTTTGGTTAAATGGAGTGGGAGGAAGTTCTTAGTGAGTATTGACACTGGCATAAGACCAATTGAACCAAGTGGCCTATTTCCGTGAGCAGATGTCCATCTTGGATTGGTGGGTGGATGAGCTTCATTCGGTGAGAGTCCAAAAAACATGAGTCTCTCAGGCACCTTAAAAGGTGGAGCAACTTTTCTGACTACAAGTGGAGGGAGCTTCTTTGAATGTTTTTGCATTTTATTAAAACCAAAACTTTCCTGAACTAAGTGGTCACTCCCAAATCAAACATCCATCCCTTCAATTGTAAACCGTAGGTGTGTACTTGCTAACCTTCACTATTTCCTGCACTTTGGGGTAAGTAATATGTGCTTTGTTCTTACAACATACAGCTTTAATCAATTCCTGCTTTGCTTTAGGTCATAAGGTCTCTAGGTAGCTAAGGGGAGGAAGGATGTCTCCAGCTGAAGGGTGGGTTGAAGCAAAAGTATCAAAGAGGAGGGAAGGCCAGGGCTGCAGGGGTGGGGTAATGTCTGTCTGGTGATGGAAGGTGACCTTTCAGCAAATTCTGTCCAGATTTGGGATGTTTTGGGTGACGACTAGCAAGGCAGTATCTAGAAACTCATGAATGTGGTTGAATCTGGAAATATTGGATTGCATTGGGCATGTTCACAGTCATAGGAGTACATTGGATCTAATTGGGTCTGGGAACATGCCTTCTGTGGGATAGCACATAAAATACTTTGGTGCAGGTGGCCTTTATGATGGGAAATCATGTCTCACAAACTTGATTGAGTTTTTTGAAGAAGTAACAAAGAGGATTGATGAGGGCAGAATGGTAGATGTGATCTATATGGACTTCATTCAGTAAGGTGTTCGACAAGATTCCCCATGGAAGACTGGTTAGCAAGGTTAGATCTCACGGAATACAGGGAGAACTAGCCATTTGGATACAGAACTGGCTCAAAGGTAGAAGACAGAGGGTGGTGGTGGAAGGTTGTTTCTCAGACTGGAGGCCTGTGACAAGTGGAGTGCCACAAGGATCAGTGCTAGGTCCTCTACTTTTTGTAATTTACATAAATGATTTGGATGTGAGCATAAGAGGTACAGTTAGTAAGTTTGCAGATGACACCAAAATTAAAGGTGTAGTGGACAGCAAAAAAGGTTATCTAAAATTACAACAGGATCTTGATCAGATGGGCCAATGGGCTGAGAAGTGGCAGATGGAGTTTAATTCAGATAAATGAGAGGTGCTGCATATTGGGAAAGCAAATCTTAGCAGGACTTATAAACTTAATGGTAAGATCCTAGGGAGTGTTGCTGAACAAAGAGACCTTGGAGTGTACGTTCATAGCTCCTTGAAAGTGGAGTCGCAGGTAGATAGGATAGTGAAGAAAATGTTTGGTATGCTTTCTTTTATTGGTCAGGGTATTGAGTACAGGAGTTGGGAGGTCATGTTGCGGCTTTACAGAAAATTGGTTAGGCCACTGTTGGAATATTGCATGCAATTCTGGTCTTCTTCCTATCGGAAGGATGTTGTGAAACTTGAAAGGGTTCAGAAAAGATTTACAAGGGTGTTGCTAGAGTTGGAGGATTTGAGCTATAAGGAGGAGCTGTTTTCCCTGGAGCGTCGGAGGTTGAGGGCTGACCTTATATAGGGGTACAGAATTATGAGGGGCATGGATAGGGTAAATCGACAAAGTCTTTTCCCTGGGGTTGGGGAGTCCAGAACTAGAGGGCATAAGTTTAGAGTGAGAGGGGAAAGATATAAAAGAGATCTAAGGGGCAACTTTTCACACAGAGAGTGGCACATGTATGGAATGAGCTGCCAGAGGAAGTGGTGGATGTTGGTACAATTGCAACATTTAAAAAGCATTTGGATGGGTATATGAATAGGAAGGGTTTGGAGGGCCGGGTGCGGGCAGGTGGGACTAGATTGGGTTGGGATATCTGGTCGATATGGACGGGTTGGACCGAAGGGTCTGTTTCCATGTTGTACCTCTCTATGACTTCATGACTCTATATGGATAGGATCAGCAAAAATTTGAGGGGAGGTGCCTGAGTTACAGGTTTGTGTATTGTCGGGTGTTCAGGAAAATAAATTGAATGAGGTTGGTGGCTGATAGGACAGTGACAAGTATATTCATTCAGGTCATGAATGTAAACTTCTTCAGACAGTCAGATGTATTTTAGATTCAAAAAGGCTACATTCAAAGTGGGGGAAGGATTTTGTTTGGGTGAGCACAGTTAAAGCTTACAATGAGAACCATGCTCAGATGGGATACACTCCCAACTGACCAGCATCTCTCCAAAATGCACAGCATCACATTCCAATGAAATGCCATGAAGTCTTGAGGCCACAGTACCTTGCGTTGTCTGTGGTACGGACAGAGAAAGGCAGATCGATACATCTCATCTCATGGAGTTGACAGTTGATTTCCATAAAAATCTATGAGATTACTTCATGTTATTGTTCAAGACCAATTTCATCCACTTACTGCATGAGCTCAGCCATGAAGAATGGCCATTTGGGTGAGAGACCAGGGAACTCCCGTGTAATCATAGTCCAGACAATTGGGTCTGTAATCCCAGTTGGAAAATCCTCCCAGACATGGGGAAAGGTGTAGGGGACATTGGGGGGGGTGAGGGTTGGGGGAAGAGGGAGGGGGGGGGGGGGAGAGCAGCAGCATGGTTTGGTGGCAGGTCTTTTATGCTAAGCTAAGATTAGAGTGTGAAGAGTCATACCAGATTCAAGGCATGTATTCTTTTTCACTCCCATAGATGGTGTAGACCTGCTGAATATTTCCAGCATTCCAGTGTGTTGTGCTTTAATTAGAACATGGTCATTGTGCACAGGATGGTGCGCTGACGTTCTCTAAGTACCCTGGCCAAAGCGAACTGTCTCTGTGTACCTGAATGTTTGGTCTCAAGGAGCTGTCCACTGACACGGCACAGAATGCACCGTTTCATTCTACCCAAGCTGGTTGGTGATGAGAACAGATGGGGAACAGGTTATTGACTTAGCAAAGACATTATAGAATAGGTTTGGAGGACAAATTCAAAGAGAATGACTATATGCATTGTATTACTGTCTTCACAGATCTCTGAAAACTGAGCATCATAGTGATATTACAGTTGGCTTTTGTGGTCTAGATTACAGAACGCAAAATGAGATAGATTCCCATTCTTTGCTGTGATTCATCAATCTCTGCTGAAACTACATGTACATGGACAGTGGATGCAAATAAAATCAGCCATGACAATTTCCAGAGAGGAAACATTTTTGAACAAGGGTGACAAGGGTCTTTGTCAATGACATAACAAGTCAGCAGACTGTTTCATATTGCTCATAATGTATTGACAGTTGATTTCCATAAAATACGATGAGTTTACTTCATGTTATTGTTCAAGACCCGTTTCACCTCCTCACTGCATAGGCTCAGCCATGAAGAATGGCCGTTTGGGTGAGAGACCAGGGAACTCCCGCATAATTGTAATCCAGTGAGGTATAATCACCTTGACCAGTGGAGAAAGAACAGAATCGACAAGAAAGTTAAAAAAAAATCAACTGAGAACCAAAGATTATGAATTTGTCTTTTACAAAAGCAAAAGAACAATATTTTGGAAGCTATAATTTTATGAATAACAGAACCATCACAATCCATCAAGCCATAATTGTCAATTGTTGCCATTTGTGTGATTAATAGAATACATTACTGGATGCTTTATTAATGACATTCCATATACATAATGACCACATTAAGACATAAATAAAAAGTCAGATCATTTAAATTAAGATTTCTTCAACTCAATATCTCACTTTAAGAAAATATTGAAATGAGCATAAAGTAATTGTTCTTTAATTACAGAATTTTTGGTATTTAAATTTAATTTATAATAACAGTTTCATTCTGCTTTTCTCAAAGCTCACAGAAGTTAAAAGCTAATTACTTCTGTTATTCTCTTCTTTCTTCTTGAACTAATTAATGAGGCAAGATTCAATGAACGAAGAAAATGTCATAAAAATATTTGTTATTATTTCACAACAGTTTCTTTGGAGAATTTTGATTTCTGCAATTATTGAAATTTGCTATATATTCTGACAGTATGCAGGTTTACGCTCTCTAGACTCCTTTATTTGCAAACTAAGAAATTAATGATGTTAGTCCTGGCAACATGGCAATAGACAGCTGGCGATAGGCTCCATATTTTGTAATTAAGCAATGATCAGCAACCTTTACGTATTAATTAGTGAGCCATTGTAATAAAACTGTACTGCATTTGCTCATAGCTGGGAATGCTGAAGGATCCTTAGTGCTAATTGGGTTATTTAGAAAATGAGTCATGCATTTTACGTGCAGATATTTCTCATACTATCAAGCTGATATGCTTTGTCAACCCTGTTGACTTTTTCCTAATTACCTCTAATAATTTAAAAGATACATTTCCATGAGCAGTTCTCAACACTTTCTAGTTTATAGCTGCCTTTAATCAAGATTTTTTTTCATAAACTAAGTATTAATACTTGCTAATAGACACTGACATACTGTTACTACGTGACTTCTTATTTGCTCCAGTTCATATCTGATCACAGCAATTACTTGTCAGACACTTCACTTGCTTAATTACCAGTAGATGCTTCTTCACAGCTGAGAGGTTTGAAGCAGCATTAATTGGTGCAACATTTTCTCTGTATTTATGGAGACATATCACAACTCGTGTGACTTGTTTTGAGCTGTCTTTAATGATTAATTCATGAATTATAGTTTTTAGAATGGTTAGACCTCAAAAATAATAAACCAGCGCAGCATTTTTTTTAAACATTTCAAGTTCCAAGTAATTGAACACCTTTGACTGCAATGCAGTGTACAGTCATTGGCAACATCGAACCTTTTGTTCAGAACACGCAAATAGTTTGATATATTCAGGAATGCATTGAAATCACCTGTACTCAATATAACCTCTAGAGGGACTCCTCACCTCAACCTCTGTGATCTTTGAGGTTGTGTACCAAATATTCCAAAGATAGCTATAAATATTTTTAAAAAACTAATTGAATAAAAGTGTTTAACTTTTAAATTCATAATTCTCTAAACCTAGCCCAAGCTACATTTTCGTTCTTTAAAACATTTTCATATTCTGTCCTGCTTCTCCTCAGTAGGCAGCAAAGCCAATCTGCAGGCTTTTTGTTACTTCATGTGGTGTTAAATATTCAGGTACATTTATATGTTCGATACACTTGGGAGAAAATACTGAATTTTTTTCAAAGTTCTAGTGGAACACATGGGGCATCATTAAAGATTAGAAGGGGAACATGGATAGAATAAACTGCAAGTGGCTTAAAAAGGAACACACTTTGGTTTCATCTTTTCATTCAGCAATGGAGAAGTTATCAAAGGATTGAAAACAAGGAATGAGCAAACAAGGATACAAATAGTTCAGCCCCAATAAAGAATGAGATCTATAAGAAATAGATGAGATAAGGAAGGCATTGAAAAGTTATAGATGATATCTGATCCAGAACTATATAAAAACATAATGATGTCTGCCAATTTAGAGAGAGAAGATAAAGAGAGCAAGAACAGATTTCTGACTCAGATTTTATCCAATCCACAGAATGAACATATACTCACCACCAATGCCATGACCCCAACTGCAAAGTATGGAATCTATGGGTAAAATATGAAATTATTGAAATCAATTTTCAAGCAAGAAGTGCCCAGAAAACAGATTGTGTGCCACTTCTGGGGACAACATTGCAATTAAAATGACAGTATAAAAAAACAAAAGACTGGGATTGGAATCACAAATTTCTCAGTAAACCACATGGATCACATTGTCATATATATGATTAGAATGGAGGTGTTTGGTAATGTGGACACTTAATCGGCAGTTGGTCTCCCCAACATAACAATTTGTCCCTGAAATAGCAATTAAAATGCATCAGTGGAGATACATACACACGGGTGGAATACAGTGTTCCCACCAGTTTGGAGGTGGTGAGGCATTTACTCATGGAGGAGGGTGTGAGGTGCATTATTTATTCAAGGAGGAGGGTGTAAGGTGGAGTATTTACTGATGAAGGACAGTGTGAAATGGAGAGTTTACACACAGAGGAGGGTGTGAGGTGGAGTGTTTACTCACAGAGGAGGTTGTGAGGTGGAGTGTTTACTCATGGAGGAGGATATAAGGTGGTGTTTTTACTCATTGCGAAGGGTATAAGGTGGAGTGATTATTCATGGTAGACGATGTGAGGTGGTGTGTTTACGCATGGAGAAGGGTGTGAGATAGCGTGAGTAATCATGGCGGTTGATGTGAGTTGCAGTGTTTACTCACAGCGGAGGGTGTGAGGTGGAGTGTTTATTCTTGGAGGAGGGTGTGAGGTGGAATGTTTACTCATGGAGGAGAGTGTGAGGTGGAGTGCTTGCGCCTGGAGGAGGGTGTGAAGTGGAGTGTTTACACATGGAGAAGTGAGGGGTGGAGTATTTACACATGGAGGAGGGTGTGAGGTGGAGTGTTTACACATGGAGGAGGATGTGAGGTGGAGTATTTACACATGGAGGAGGGTGTGAGGTGGAGTATTTACACATGGAGAAAGATGTGAGTTGGAGTATTTACGCATGGAGGAATGTGTGAGGTGGAGTGTTTACACATGGAGGAGTGTGTGAGGTGGAGTATTTACACATGGAAAAGGGTATGAGGTGGAATATTTACTCATGGAGCAGGGTGTGTGTTGGAGTGTTTATACATGGTGGAGGGTGTGAAGTGGAGTGTTTAATCATGGAGGAGAGCATTATGAGGTTTGTTTACTCATGGAGGAGGATGTGAGGTAGAGTTTTACTCATGCCAGAGGTTGTGAGGTGGAGTGTTTGCACATTGAGGAGGGTGTGAGTTGGAGTGTTTACTCATGGAGGATGGTGTGAGGTGGAGTGATTACCCATTGAGGAGGGTGTGAGTTGGAGTGTTTACTCATGGAGGATGGTGTGAGGTGGAGTGATTACCCATTGAGGAGGGTGTGAGTTGGAGTGTTTACTCATGGAGGATGGTGTGAGGTGGAGTGATTACCCATTGAGGAGGGTGTGAGTTGGAGTGTTTACTCATGGAGGATGGTGTGAGGTGGAGTGATTACCCATTGAGGAGGGTGTGAGTTGGAGTGTTTACTCATGGAGGATGGTGTGAGGTGGAGTGATTACCCATTGAGGAGGGTGTGAGTTGGAGTGTTTACTCATGGAGGATGGTGTGAGGTGGAGTGATTACCCATTGAGGAGGGTGTGAGTTGGAGTGTTTACTCATGGAGGATGGTGTGAGGTGGAGTGATTACCCATTGAGGAGGGTGTGAGTTGGAGTGTTTACTCATGGAGGACGGTGTGAGGTGGAGTGATTACGCATGGAGGAGGATGTGAGGTGGAGTGTTTTCTCAAGGTGGAGGATATGAGGTTGAGTGTTTATTCATAGAGGAGGGTGTGAGATAGAGTGTTTACATGGAGGAGGGTGTGAAGTGGAATATTTACCTTGGCAGAGGGTGTGATGTGGAGCATTTACTCACGGAGCAGGGTATGAGGTGGAGTATTTACACATGGAGGAAGGTGTGAGGTGAAGTATTTACGCATAGAGGAGGGTGTGAGGTGGAGTATTTACACTTGGAGGAGGGTGTGAGGTGGAGTGTTTACACATGGAGGAGGATGTGAGTTGGAGTGTTCACACATGTAGGAGGGTGTGAGGTGGACTATTTACGCATAGAGGAGGGTGTGAGGTGGATTGTTTACTCATGGAAGATGGTGTGAGGTGGAGTATTTACACAAGGAGGAGGATGTGAGGTGGAGTGTTTAGACATGGAGGAAGGTGTGAGGTGGAGTGCTTACACATGGAGGAGGTTGTGAGGTGGAGCAGTGTGAGGTGGAGTATTTACTCATGGAGGAGAGTGTGAGGTGAAATTTTTACTCACGGAGGAGTGTATGAGTTGGAGTGTTTACTCATGAAGGAGGATGTGAGGCGGAACATTTAGTCACGGAGGAGAGTGTGAGGTGGAATGTTTACTCATGGAGGAAGGTGTGAGGTGGAGTGTGTTTACTCACGGAGGAGTGTGTGAGGTGTGGTGTTTACTCCCAGAGGAGTGTGTGAGGTGGAGTGCTTGCTAATGGAGGAGGGTGTGAGGTGGAGTGTTTACTCACGGAGGAGTGTGTGTGGCGTTGTGTTTACTCATGTGGAGGATTTGAGGTTTATGCATGGAGGAGGTTGTGAGGTAGAGTGTTTACTCATGGAGGAGGTTGTGAAGTGAAGTGTTTACTCATGGAGGAGGCTGTGAGTTGGAGGGTTTACTCATGGAGGATGGTGTGAGGTGGAGTGATTACACATGTAGGAGGATGTGAGGTAGTGTATTTACACATGGAGGAAGGTGTGCGATGGAGTATTTACACATGGAGGAGGGTGTGAGGTGGAGTATTTACACATGGAGGAGTGTGTGAGGTGGAGTGTTAACACATGGAGGAGGATGTGTGGTGGTGTATTTACACATGGAGGATGGTGTGAGGTGGAGTATTTACACATGGAGGATGGTGTGAGGTGGAGTATTTATACATGGAGGAGTGTGTGAGGTGGAGTGTTTACACATGGAGGAGGATGTGAGGTGGTGTATTTACACTTGGAGGAGGGTGTGAGGTGGAGTATTTACACATGGAGGAAGGTGTGAAGTGGAGTATTTACATATGGAGGAAGGTGTGAGGTGGAGTGTTTACACTTGGAGGAGGGTGTGAGGTGGAGTGTTTACACATGGAGGAGATTGTGAGGTGGTGTATTTACACATGGTGGAAGATGTGAGGTGGAGTGTTTACTCATGGAGGAGGGTGTGAGGTGGAGTGTTTCACATGGAGCCGGGTCTGAGGTGGAGTGTTCACTCATGGATGAGGATGTATTGTGGAGTGGTTACTCATGCAGAGGATGTGAGGTGGAATGTTTGCGCATGGAGGAGAGTGCAGGGTGGAGTGTTTACTTACAGAGGAGGATGTGTGGTGCAGTGTTTAATTGTGGGGGAGAATGAGATGTGGAGTATTTATTCAAGGCGGTAGGTGTGAGATAGAGTATTTATACATGGAGGAGGATGTGAGGTGGAGTATTTACACATGGAGGAGGATGTGAAGTGATGTAGTTACGCTTGGAAAAGGGTGTGAGGTGGAGTGTTCACTCATGGATGAGGATGTATTGTGGAGTGGTTACTCATGGAGGAGGATGTGAGGTGGATTGTTTGTGTATGGAGGAGAGTGCCGGGCGCAGTGTTTACTTACAGAGGAGGATGTGCGGTGCAGTGTTTAATTGTGGGGGAGAATGAGATGTGGAGTATTTATTCAAGGAGGTAGGTGTGAGATAGAGTGTTTATGCCTGGAGGAGGGTGTGAAGTGGAATATTTACCTTGGCGGAGGTTATGAGGTGCAGCATTTACTCACAGAGCAGGGTGTGAGGTGGAGTATTTACACATGGAGGAAGGTGTGAGGGGAGTTGTTTACTCTTGGCGGAGGATGTGAGGTTGAGTGTTTAGTCATGGAGGAGGATGTGAAGTGAAGTGTTTACTCACGGTGGAGGGTGTGAGTTGGAGTATTTACTCACGGAGGAGTGCATGAGTTGGAGTATTTACTCATGAAGGAGGATGTGAGATGGAACATTTTCTCACAGAGGAGTGTGTCAGCTGGAGTGTTTACTCATGGAGGAGAGTATGAGGTGGAGTGTTTACTCAAGGATGAGGATGTGTGATGGAGTATTTACTCATGGATGAGGGTGTGATGTGGACTGTTTACTCTTGGAGGAGAGTGTAAGGTGGAGTGTTTATTCATGGAGGAGGTTGTGAGGTGGAGTATTTACTCATGGAGGAGGTTGTGAAATGAGTGTTTCCTCATGGAGGAAGGCGTGAGTTGGAGTATGTACGCATGGAGTAGGGTGTGAGGTGGAGTGTTTACTCATGGAGGAAGGTGTGAGGTGGAATATTTATACATTGCGGAGGGTGTGAGGTGGAGTAATTACTCATGGAAGAGGGTGTGAGTTGGAGTGTTTAATCATGGAGGAGGGTGTGAGTTGGAGTGTTTAATCATGGAGGAGGGCATTAAGAGGTTTGTTTACTCATGGAAGAGGTTGTGAGGTAGAGTTTTACTCATGTCAGAGGTTGTGAGGTGGAGTGTTTGCACATGGAGGAAGGTGTGAGGTGGAGTATTTACACATGGAGGAGGGTGTGAGGTGGAGTATTTACACATGGAGGAAGGTGTGAGGTGGTGTGTTTACACATGGCGAAAGGTATGAGATGGAGTATTTACTCATGGAGGTGGGTGTGAGGTGGACTATTTACACATGGAGGTGGGTGTGAGGTGGAGTATTTACACATGGAGGAGGGTGTGAGGTGCAGTATATACGCATGGAGTAGGGTGTGAGGTGGAGTATATACACATGAAGGAATGTGTGAGGTGGAGTGTTTATTCATGAAGGAGGGTGTGTGTTGGAGTGTTTATACATGGTGGAGGGTGTGAGGTGGAGTGTTTAATCATGGAGGAGGGCATTAAGAGGTTTGTTTACTCATGGAGGAGGATGTGAGGTAGAATTTTACTCATGTCAGAGGTTGTGAGGTGGAATGTTTGCACATTGAGGAAGGTGTGAGGTAGAGTATTTACACATGGAGGAGGATGTGAATTGGAATGTTTACACATGGAGGAGGATATGAGGTGGACTATTGACACATGGAGGAGTGTGTGAGGTGGAGTATTTACACATGGAGGAGGTTGTGAGGTGGAGTATTTACACATGGAGTAGGGTGTGAGGTGGAGTATTTACACATGGATTAGGGTGTGAGGTGGAGTATTTACACATGGAGGAAGGTTGAGGTGGAGTATTTACACATGGAGGAGGGTGTGAGGTGGAGTACTTACACATGGAGGAGAGTGTGAGGTGGAGTATTTGAACATGGAGGAAGGTGCGAGGTGGACTGTTTATTCCTGGAGGAGAGTGTGAGGTGAGTGTTTCCTCATGGAGGAAGGTGTGAGGTGGAGTATTTATTCATGGAGGGGGTATCTGAGATGGAGTATTTACTCATGGAGGAAGTGTGAGGTGGAGTATCTACACATTGAGGAGGATGTGAGGTGGAGTATTTACTCATGGAGCAGGTTATGATGTGGAATTTTTACTCATGGAAGAGGGTGTGAGTTGGAGTGTTTAATCATGGAGGAGAGTGTTAGTTGGAGTATTTACACATCGAAGAGGGTGTGAGGTGGAGTATTTACACATGGATGAGGGTGTGAGGTGGAGTATTTACACATGGAGGAGGGTGTGAGGTGGTATTTACACATGGAGGAAGGTGTGAGGTGGAGTATTTACACATGGAGGAGGGTGTGAGGTGGAGTGTTTATTCATGGAGGAGGGTGTGAGGTGGAGTATTTACACATGGAGGATGGTGTGAGGTGGAGTGTTTACATATGGAGGAGGATGTGAAATGGAGTTTTTACTCATGTAGGAAGGTGTGAGATGGAGAATTTACACGTGGGAGGGTGTGATGTGCAGTATTTATACATGGAGGAGGGTGTGTGGTGGAGTGTTTACTCACGGAGGCGGATGTGAGGTGGCATTTTACTCATGGAGGAAGGTGTGAGCTGGAATATTTACACATGGAGGAGGGTGTGAGGTGGAGTATTTACACATGGAGGAGGGTGTGAGGTGGAGTGTTTACTCATGGAGGAAGGTGCGAGGTGAAGTCTTCCTTCATAGAAGAGGGTGTGAGGTGAGGTGTTTACCCATGGAGGAGGGTGTGTGGTTGGATATTTACTCATGGCAGAGGTTGTGAGGTGGAGTGTTTGCACATGGAGATGGCTGTGAGGTGGAGTGTGTACTCACGGAGGAGGGTGTGAGGTGGACTGTTTATTCATGGTGGAGGGTGTGAGTGAAGTATTTACTCATGGAGGAGGGTGTGTGGTGGGGTATTTACTTGTGGAAGAACAGCAATGTTTAATGGCTTCAGATGTGCAGTTACATTTAGAGATCTAGAAGCTATTGTGAGTGGTGCATGGTCTGCTTTTACACAGTACGCATTGTCAAAGTTTCCACTGATTGAAATTTAGCAATCACATGATTGACAGGAAATGCCACTTTTGTGCCATTAGTCTTGTGGTAAAACCCTTTGAAAATTACATCCTCTGTTGTTTGAGTTTTTTTTTAACAACATAGTATGTTTATGACAATGACATAACCTTTCTGGTACTGATTTGTTTTTCCCACGAAACGTTAGATTTTTCCATTATAAAATTGCAGAGATTTCTAAAATTATCAAAACTAATGTTTTTTTAAAGTTTGTGCATGATGTTTCTGATTCGACCTTAGCTTTCACATAGAAGCGACATCTTCAGTGTCTAAAAAGTGATTAAAAATTGTACGAGTGTGCTTTTACGTCAATCCAACTGGTTCCTTGGCCTGCCTGATAATGCTAAATTAGCAGCACTTGTACGTGAACATCTGACAGGGACAATGTCTCAAACTGAATGGGTCTGCTGGAATCCAAAACTGCTGTCAGAAAGTAGCTTTTAGTGAGTAGATTTCACTTGATAAGGCTCTTGATGACTTCTTTCATCATTCTGCTGACAAGTCAAAAATTGATTGGGTGCATTTATATTGCTTTTTGTTGATAGCATATTTCTGGGCAATAGAACATAGAACATAGAACATAGAACAATACAGCACAGAACAGGCCCTTCGGCCCAACTCTGCATCATATCTAAGTCCCTTTGCAGCCGGCAACAGCCCTCCTCAATATCCACAACTCCACCAATCTTCGTATCATGTGCAAATTTACTGACCCACCCTTCGACTCCCTCATCCAAGTCATTAATAAAAATTACAAACAGAAATGTTTCATGTTATGGATAAATGCTTGCATCATAACTGGAATGCAATGGTTAGGTGCTGGCTAGTCCTACGTGTAACTATTAAGATCTACAAAATGATTTTTCTGGTCCACACACTGTTCCAGAAAAAACCTTTTACAGAGAAAACCACAGAAGGAATAATTCGGGTACAAACTGTCCTGAACTGCACTTACTTTTTGAGAATTTTTCACATGAAAAACTACTGGAAGCCAAGCAGTGATGGGAAAGCAAGGATAGCAGTTCTGCTACAAAATGTTGTTCTGAACCTTCTGAGGTCCTCCCAAGCATGCTGGTGAAATAAGAGTGGGAGAAAGTGAGCACTGCAGATGCTGAAGATCAGAGTCAAAAAGGGTGGTGCTGTAAAGGCACAGCCGGTCAGGCAGCATCTGAGGAGCAGGACAGTCGACGTTTCGAGCATAAGCTCTTCATCAGGAATGTGTGTGTGTGTGTTGGGGGGGGGGGGGAAGGTGGTGGGAGAAAGGGGCTGAGAGGCAAATAGGAGGGGGCTGGTAGCTGGGGGTAGGCAGCTGGGATTGCGATAGGTAGATGAAAGTAGGGGGTGATGGTGGTAAGTTGGAGTGGAGAGTGGAACAGATGGCAGGAAGGAAGATGGACAAGTTGGACAGTTCAAGAGGGCGCTGCTGAGTTGGAGGGTTGGATCTGGGATAAGGTGCAGGGAGGTAAGTCCCTCCTAGACAGCTTCTGTTGACTGGTGTGATAGTAGTGTGATAGTAATAAGAAGATAATGTCAAAGATAATTATTGGGAGTATCAGAAAAATCTGCTTATAGAGGATGTTTAAGATGAAGAATTGTGCTGAATTTTACAGTTGAAGTGGAATCTTTACAAATATTTTTAGAAAACAAATTGGAAATGAGAATGAAGTTGGACTGGATTCATGTGGAGAAAAATGCTTTCCAATTACCTATTATTTTCAGTGATTTGAACAAGTTTTTTTTGCACTCAGAGACAACGTTGGCTCTCTGTTTATGACACAAGTGTGGCAGGAAAAAACACAATGTAAGATAGAGTGGATGAACACCACAGCTTACATTAAAAATGATGGACTCTTTGGAGAAAACATTTTTCCTGCTATGGCCTTTGCTGACACAGCCTCTGCTGTTTAGATAGCAGCAAAGTGACACATGAGGAAAAACATTTGTTTTTAATGCAGAGAGTGGTTAGGATCCAGACTGCACTGCCTGCGATTATGGTGGAGGCTGCTTCGATCGTGGCTGTCAAGACAGAATTGTATCATTATCTGAAAAGGGAAAAAATAAATCAGCACTACTGGGAAAAGACAGGGAACTACAGTAGTACTTTTTGTGAATTGCTCTTGTAGATAACTAGCTGACCAAACGGGCTCCTTCCAATGTTGTAACCATTCTATGATTCTAGAATTCCAGTCACTCAGAGTTGGAAAAATATGGTATCTAAGAATACTTAAAAGCATACACACAAGTTGAACAATAGCATATTCTTTAAGAGTGGCATTTTAGGATTAAGGTGACGTGTTGTAGTTTTAAAAGATGATTACTCAAATCTTTCATTAGACTTAGTCTTAGGCAAGGTAATTAGGAGAAGGCTCATTACTTAATTGGATCATATGTCAACAGTGTAGGTTTCTTTTCTCAAGCAAGTTTTGTAGCTAATTACAATACAGTCCAGAAAATATATCAATAACAAATGACTACCTTGTATTTCACACAGCCTTGAATTAAACCATGGGGGTCACAATCACAGTGAAAGCTGCTCTGCAAGGTAGCAAGGATAGTACAATAATTTAAAACAAAGAAAATGATTAGAGGCAATCAGCAAGGTTTTATTTTATTATAGCTTTCAGCATTGTTGCTAATGTTGTTTCATTCCACAGTGGGGCTAATAATTATTCGATACAGATGAATATTTAAATGCTAAATTAGATCTTATTCTGGTATATTTCCATACTGCTACTGCTGGTATTGTGTGAGACTACTATCAAAGAAGAACCTCATTTGGTGCTGACAATTACAGGAACTACTCCCCTGAATGAGTAAATTCTAAAAAAGTAAACACTGAAGATTACTCAATGCATTTCTGGATGCTGGGTCTGGTGACAGTTTGTTTCAAAATAAGCTGTGAAACATAACGTCAGCACTACCTCTAACGTACTTGTATCACTGCATCAGCATGTGAAATAATATAAAAATCTTTAAATATCATTCATGTTTAGAACACATTGTACTATAAGATGTACTCCTGTAAAACCTGTATGGTTTTCATAAAGGTAGGAGGAGTTGAATGGATAAAATACACTGCAGATAAATGCTGTTGGTATATTAAAATAATGTCGCAAAAGTAATCTACACAACCTTCATTAGTCCTTAAGAAAAAACAAATATTATTGTTTCTACATTTGTACGTAAAATATCGTAACAATGATATGTTCCCTATCTTCCAACATTTCAGAACTGCTCGAGAAGCTAAGAAAATCTAGAAGATCCAAACCAATACATTTCTACACCTGCCATCCTAACACCATTAGATTTAGATCATCAGGTCCAGAAAATTTGTTGCTACTTTATTTCTTTACCTCAGTATTATTTGTTTACTTATACTGCTTACTTTAAATTACTTAATCTCCCTAAATTCTTGGTTCCCCCTTAACTTTGCAATTTCTTTCTGTCTTCTGCTATGCGGGATAAGGAACCTGAAACTTCAATGAATTCTGAGTTGCAACTCTATTATAATGTTTTTTCCATATTTAAATGGAGTATTTGGCCAGGAGATGAATTATCACCTAATTATCAGCACCACTGCCCTCAGGAAGTGAGAACTGTTCTCCTGGCACAACTGGCACAACTGAGGCAACCATGTTGGGTTGTCCTGATGAGTGCAAGATTAAAGGCTTTGACAGCATGTCTCTGCTTTCCTGCAATACTCACATTCTATCGAGTGACTATGTATTTAAATATAATGTCTTCTTACTTAAATTATTAAATACTCATCACCATAAAGAACCATATTATAGAACTTTTGTCTAAGCAATTTCAGATTGTGCTTTTTATGAATATTATTTTCTGCTAGCTTTTCCCTCTCCTCTCCTTGAGAGCGTTACAAACATGTTGCTTATCTTTCAGCAACTCAACCAGGTTGATATTCTCATGTGTTCACATATTCTTCATGTGTTCTTCATCTAACAATGATAACAAATGTCAGTGCGTTAATTTTGTATGCAAAACCACATCCTCACCCCACCTTCATGCACAAGAACTTTTAGGACAGACAGTGATTAGGAACAAGATTCCCAACTGAGCTCCCCTACCAAACTCAAGGCTTCTGAGTCCAAATGTCACAAGGATCAGGGATCAATCCTGGGTTCTTCTTTGTTTTTGTGTCTCCACTTACTGACTGAGTAATACAATACTTCTATACACTGAGCAAATTGAGAGACATCAGATATAGGCTTGGACAGCAGATATATTCTAACAAATGTGCATGGGACCCTTTGGAAATCCCAAAGCAGTTACTACATGGCCAATGGTCAGGAATTTAAATTTCTGATGGGCAATTACTCTTCCTCTGAAACTCTACAGAAAGGTCCCTGACTCTGAGTTGGAGGTTCTGACTTAGGTATCAGAATGTTTAAGTGAAAAAAAAATTAAAGCTTGCTGTTATTCCTGGGTAACTATGAAACTGATCTTCCAGTCACTCACTATTGTCACCTTAGTAAATCCCCAATCTGACTAGCCCTCCCTGACACCTCACCTTTTAATATCTGGTCACTCTCCTTCCGGACATCACCCCCCCCCCTCCCAATTAGCCCCACAAACACCTATACCCATCCTATAGCTGACCTTTCTCACTTGACACCCAACACACCCCCCGAGAAACCCACATGCCCTTCTGACCTGATCCTAAATCCTGACATCCAACTCACCCCCAATACCTAATGTAACTTACCCTTCACTTGTTTATTTGCCATCCTACTGTCTGACTCATCTGTCACCCTATCCATGTTCCCACCCCCCTTCACACCCTCGCCACCTCCCCATCCATCTGCATCCCTATCCTCTCAACCTCTTGCCTTACACATTTACCTTCTCTCCAAAACTTGGTAAAGTCCCATTGAACCAATAAACCTGGAATTGCTGATGTTATGCAGTAAAGGGATGATGTGATTTGGCCTCCTGGCCTGATCTTGTAGGATGGTGGCAGGATCCAGATTCTCCATTTCTCAAGAGCCTGAATTGGACGTTCCAACCAAAAATGCAGAGCTTCAGGGCAGGATAAGACAAAAAAGAGCAGACGGCAATCCAACTGTAATCAACAATCATCAGAAGTTTTGGATCAGATTTTATTGACATTAATATATGACAGGTACATTAGTGATTTTTAGATGTTGCTTTATTTAAAATTGTATTAGGGCAATGTTTCACGTTCTTCTCAAATACTGTAATCTTCCCAGGTTAGAGGCTGGCCGGGAGAGCTGGCATGTTACCCACTCCCAGACTGGCACTGATGCTACACTGACCGGGCACCTTATGGTTGGAATCACGTCTCCCTCTGATCCCTATGAAAGGACACCCTGATCTCTTCTCTGTAGCATCCTGAGACATATTAGATTAAGAGCACATCGCCATGGGGAATGGGACATTCAAAGCATTGCTATGACCCAATATATGTGCTGCTTTTATGTAATGTGTTTGACAATTTATGTGAAATCTATAACACTGAATAATAATGGAAATGAGAGAACAAAACATCTGGCTACTTGTCAATCTTCTTGCTATGTTCTTAACAGCTAAAGGCATCATGTCTGCACCATTAACACACACAGGAATGTTAGTATACCCAATGATGCAGTCTTGTTTTTCTTCTATTGAAGAATGACTAAACAACTTTTAAAATCATGAGGGGCTTGGATAGGGTGAATAGCCAAGATCTTTTCTCCAGGGTAGGGGAGTCCAAAACTGGATGGCATAGATTGAGGGTGAACATAGAACATAGAACAATACCCTCGATGTTGTGCCGACCTGTGAACTATTCTCAGCTCGTCCCCCTACACTATCCCATCATCATCCATGTGCTTATCCTAGGATTGTTTAAATCTCTATAATGTGGCTGAGTTAACTACATTGGCAAGTAGGGCATTCCACACCCTTATCACTCTCTGAGTAAAGAACCTGCCTCTGACATCTGTCTTAAATCTATCACCCCTCAATTTGTAGTTATGTCCCCTCGTACAAGCTGACGCATCATCCTAGGAAAAAGACTTTCACTGTTTACCTTATCTAGTCCTCTGGTCATCTTGTATGTCTCTATCAAATCTCCTCTTAGCCTTCTTCTTTCCAATGAGAACACACCCAAGTCTCTCAGCCTTTCTTCATAATACCTTCCTCCATACCAGGCAACATCCTGGTAAATCTCTTCTGCACTTTTTCCAATGCTTCCACATCCTTCCCGAAATATGGCAACCAGAACTGTACACAATATTCCAAGTGTGGCTGCACTAGCGTTTTATATAGTTGCAACATGATATTGTGGCTCCGGAACTTAATCCCTCTACCAATGAAACCTAATACACCGTATGCCTTCTTAACAGCACTATCAACCTGGGTGGCAACTTTCAGGGTGAGAGGGGAAAGATTTTAAAATGACCTAAGGGGCAACTTTTCCACGCAGAGGGTGGTACATGTATGGAATGAACTGCCACAGGAAGTGGTGGAGGCTGGTACAGTTACAACATTTAAAAAGCATCTGGATGGGTATATGACTATAAAGCATTTTGAGGGATATGTGCCAAATGCTGACAAATGGGACTAGATTAGTTTAGGATATCTGGTCGGCATGGACAAGTTGGACTGATAGGTCTGTTTCGGTGCTGTGTGTCTCCATGACAGTCAGGTCAATTTTTAGTTCCTTTCAGTTGAATGGTTTTTGAATGACTTAAAGTCTTGACCACTGTAATCAATTTATAAACATGATTGGTGATTAAAATAAGTATCATAATTTACAGTCTATTTGGGGAAAATTCCCATATTGCTGTCATAAAATAAGAACCTTACCGACTGCAGTAAAACTGTTGTCAGCAGTACTACCGACTCATCTTATCAGCTAAAGTACAGTATTCCAATATGAATAACTAAGCACTAAAATTCTGTTCAATAACACATTGACAATGTGGTATGATGAAATTATTCCACAAGTTTTTTTTCAACGTAACACCTGCAAATAACCAATTACAATTGTGGAAAAGCACATTTGCTGATAGGCAAAGCTGTGAATATGCTTTAAGACTGGTTGATCAGTCATTGTCATTCATAAATGCATTGCTGATGCAGAAAAACCTAGTCAACTCAATTTATGCAGCATGTAAAGTGAATAAATAAAGGCAAACAGAAAGTATAATTCAGTCTGCACCATCTTTCTTTCCTGCAGCATGTAGAATGTCTGCTATTAGTTTCTGTTCTTTAGCGTCACTTCTCAGCCACTAGAAGATCTATTGGCTGTTTTACAAGTTTTCAATAGCATACAACTTGTTGAACATGCTGTGCTATTAACTTCACTGATTTTAAGCTTCAGGTTCTGTGTGTGCTTTAATTAATAGTGAGCATAGTCAGAGCACAGTGAAACAAGCAAATCTGATCCAAAAAATCAAACATGTGTGACTGGGAGACATTTCTTCTAATTCTCTTCATTTAACTTAGTAATCACAAACAGGGTCATAAACTACAGGGTGGCTCAAGCAGACATGAAACACCCTTCTCATCAATCAAATGAAAAATAAAGTGTGAAAATCAATACCTGGCACAAACCATAGGCCACCTTCACTCAATCAATTGCATATTTTTCACAGTTTTGTTCTCTCTTGTTTTTACTGACGCTGTCCTTTCCAGTGAGTCTGAACAGCAGTGGCAATGAAGCAATCAATATCCTCAACTGAGTGAAGCATCTAAAGGACATTATGGCAGGTTGACAATTCAAAACCAAATGATTTTGTCAAAATCTGCACCCTGAACGGTCTCTAAGATGAAAGACTCAATTGCAATATTCTGCACCTTCCTGCTGATAAAATTAAACACACACATTGAACAGTAATACGTTCTACTTTGGAAATAGTCCAAGATCTTTCCTAAGGCTGTGTTATATCAGGTTTATTGAGAGCAGTGAGGTGGGTATAAATAGGTGAGATGGATGTGGGATGAGAAAGGATTATGTTGTTGTCATCGTGTCACCACAGAAGCTTGTATCAATCACACAGCTTTCTTCTTTCAACAGCTGAAACGTCTTTGCTTTTTCTAGCTAGTTAATACTTCAGACTTTGTACAAGCTACTCTTCTGAACTTGAAACTTTAGCTGGAGACAAATTAATTTTTAATTCTTCTAATTTAGCATCAAATCAAATATGAGCAAAAATATTTCTGATTTCTCGTTGTGAACTATGAATTTCAAAATGAAATCTGGGAATTAAGGTGTATTGCGTGTACGTTGCTGTCTTTTATTTCAAATTCCATCATTTAAAATATATCAGAGCATTTAAATTCCTGTAGGATATATGGTTTCTGTTACGTGTACATACACATTGATACACAAGTTTGTTGCATACTTAGTTAATACTAGAAAAATGTATTACAAGCATTTTAATAATAATGTGGAAGATAATAAATTATTCTAAGATACTAACTGATCCTTTGGGTTAGGCATGGATGGTCTAAGATTTGGAGTTTGGTGCTCAGTATTTGCTGGGAAAATTGATCTAAATGGAGATCCTCTGATGTCATTTGCCATCTTATTTTGTAGTTTGACATCTTTTGGGATTATCAATGAGATAGCATCTTCAGAATTTTACTGGCTTTTTTGTAGCCCTTTATGGAATTTCATACAATGAGTGATACCTAAAGTACAATGAAGACTTGGACTTCTTTGAATCTGAATGTTGTGTATGTCCAGCATGACTTCCTAAAGTTTAAAAGAAAATATAAGAGCACTATTAATTTTATTACACCACTTCAGAATTTGTTAAGATCAGAATGTGTGAAAACTATGGTTTTTGGTAAATTGTTTATTGCTTTAACCTTTTTAAGATAAAGGTACATGTTTAAATGCATACATAAAAAGATTTGAGCTGATATTCAGCTAAAGGCTAAGGTGGAATAAAAAAAAGACTGAACTGATTATCAGTTGACCACCGCTTGCTCTCGCTCTATTGTTAGCTGTCAAAAGAAATGTCAGCCTCCACAGGATGAAACAGATGAGTTCTGACATACCGTCTTAACTGACTTCTTTTGAAATACCATATAAAATGCTCTGGAATGTTGAAGGGAAGTGATCTATTCTAAGGTAACTGCTGAATGTCTTCATGCTCTTGTATTTCCTCAGAAAACCTTTGAAGGCAGATAATATTGCATCCAATTAACTGAAATGTTACAGTCAGTGCACTCTGGGCTTGATAGGCTCATTAAGCATGAAGAAAACCATGACATTTTCTCTTTTGCACAGGAAAAATAGACAGTGAAATTGTTATTTTTGCTTAAAATGCTGCTCTTTCTCCTTTCTGTGTAATCCTTAAATTCATTATGATGTTGAAAGAAACTGAAAAATTGTGAGGATATCTGTGAACAATACAGCACACAAATCTTAATTCTCTTTAATTGGCATTCTATAACATCCAAAGTCTAAAATAGTCAGCTTTTATGACAAAACTTTCTCTGTAGACAGCTAACAGCGGTTAGTGCTCTTATTCACCAAAACTAATGTTAGCGAAGTACCTCAGTTAACTGCTTGGTTAAGAATAAAGTTGGGATAACATTTACAAACAAATTTAACTGCTTAGTGATAAACACAGAGAGGTTGTGAATGCAAATTTATCATAAACCAGAATGTTGGGTCGCCTGTATTTTAACTGAGTACAATGAGCTGATTTCCATGATGCTCCTTCTAAATAGTTCACAGTTGGCTGTAGACGTTAGCTACCCACCTTGAAACCTACAATTCATATGAGTCAGGGATGATGTTGTGGTGGTGGGTATCAATACCATTCAATAAAGAGTATGTTTGAATTGAGATTTGTTTTTGTTAGTGAAAGGTTAGCATGAAAATTATTATAAGAATGGAATTAATCGTAATTTCAATTAAACAGCAATAAGTGAAAGTACTTACTCACTTATTTCTCATTATCACACGTTCAAAAGCATGATAACAAGAATTCAGAGTCATTAAGTTCCTATTAGAGTAAAAGGTAAGGCTGATAGGATTAGAGAATATTGAATGAATAAAGATATTGAGGTTCTAGTCAAGAATAAAAAAGAATCATATACTAGATATGGACAACTGTGGTCAAATAAATCTTTTGAATAGTTCAAAGAATGTAAGGGCATTCTTAAGAGGGAGATTAAGAAGGCAAAGAGAGGATATGAGATAGCCTTGACAATTAAGGATAAGGATAAGCTAAAAAAAAATTGACAGGTACATTAAGAGCAAGACACTACCTAATAGAGAGTAGGGTCCAATAAGGATCAATGTGGTAATCTTTGTGTTGAATCTCAGGGGATGGGAGAGATATTAAATGAATATTTTGCATCAATTTTTACTTTGGAGAAAGAAATGGAGGCTGGAGAATTCAGGGAAATAAATATTGATTTTTGAAAACAGTTCACATTACTGCAGAGGAAGTGTTGGAAGTCTTAGAAAATATAAATATGGATAAACCTCCAGGACCTGATCTAGTGTATCCCAGTACTCTGTGTAAAATAAGGAAAGAAATTGCAGGGCTCCTTGCAGAAATATTTGTATTATCTGTATATATGGGTGAGGCGACAGATGACTAGAGACTGGCTAACATTGTGCCATTGGTTAAGGACGAATGTAAGGAGAAGCCTGGGAACTGTAGACTGGTGAGTTTGACTTCAGTGGTGGGTAAGTTGTTGGAAGTGATTCTGAAAGATAGGATTTATATGGATTTGGAGGGACAAAGAATGATTAGGGATAGTCAGCATGGTTTTGTGCAAGGGAAATCCTATCTCATAAACTTGATTGAATTTTTTGAGGAAGTAACTACGAAGAATGATGAAAGCAGAGTAGTAGGCATTGTTTACTTGGACTTCAATAAAGCATTTGACAAGGTTCCACATAGTAGACTAATTAGTAACATTAAATCACATTGGATACAAAATTGGTTTAACGGCAGGAGACAGAGAGCGATGGTGGATGGTTGTTTTTTGGACTGGAGACTTGTGACAACAGGGTTCCACAGGGATCAGTGTTGTGTCTGTTTATGCTTGTCATTTATCTAAATGATTTAGTTGAGAATATAGAAGGCATGGTCAATAAGTTTGCGGATGACACGGAAGGCATTCAGCAGTTCATTGCTCAGACCTTTGAGTATAGGAGTTGGGACATCATGTTGAGGTTGTACAGGATGTTACTAAGAACTTTTCTGGAGTTCTGTGTCCAGCACTGGTTCCCTTTTGAGAGGAAGGATATTATTAAGCTGGAGAGGGTTCAGAAGAGATTTAGCAGAGTGTTGCTGGGATTAGAGAGTTCGATTTATGGTAAGAAGCTGGATAAGCTGGGACTTTTTCTACTGGAGCATGGAAGGTTGAGGGCTGACCATAGAGAGGTTTATAAAATCAGGAGGGGCATGGATAAGATGAATAGCAGGTGTCTTTTCCTCAGGGTGGGGGTTTTCAAGACTAGGGGGTCATATTTTTAAGGTGAGAGGAGTAAGATGTAAAAAAGACATGAGGGGCAATTTTCTTTACACAGACAATGGTTCGTGTGTGGAATGCACTTCCCGACGAAGTGGTGAGTGCAGGTACAGTTACAAAGTTCAAAAGATATTGAGACAAGTAAATGAATAAGAAATGTTTGGAGGGATGTGGGCCAAGTGCAGGCAGGTGGGACTAGTTTAGTTGGGGATTATAGTCAGCATGGACTAGTTGGACTGAAAGGTCTGTTTCATGCTGTGTAATTCTATGACTCTACTGATTATATTGTAGTTGAGGAGAAATCTATAAATGCACAATATAATGCTCTTAAATCACTATAAATAGTATAAATGTTAGAACAGGACTCTGCTGGAAAGATGCAGTAAAAATTGGTAGTAAAGTTGTATAAAAACTGTTACTGATAATGTTTATACATTATGGCCAGACAACGTCTTTATTCATTAAAAGTTGTGCAAATTCAAAATGTCATTGAACAAAAAAAAAGAATACTAGTATTACAAAGATCACTTTTAGTTTTACTTTGGTTGTGGACTTAAAATGTGAAAAGAAACTGCTTTAAACCAAAACCATGGTAAGTTCTATATACAATGTTACTGTATAGAGCAGTGAGGAGCAATTCGAGACAATTTGGCACAAGCTGTATATTTTCAGGACTATTCTGTCTAGAGACAGTCTTTTGATTGGCTTTTCAACAGACACCAGTTGTTGTTGGCTCAGGGGAGCTCAGAATAGTAACAAGCTTTTGATTTAACTGACTGCAGTTTAACACAGAACCTGTGGAATGGGATGGGATGAAAACAGAAGAAGACAGAAACCCTAGAAGCTTGCAGCACCAACATGTCTCTCTGTTCCTTTGCTCTGAAAAATTGCTCTTCACAACCTTCTGTCAAAAGGGCAGTGAAAAGCTATATCTAGGGGTGCTGAACAGAAGAATACTGAAGCTGCAGGAAAAGAAAGACCCCTGGGTCCAGCAAAGAAGTGTGGTTCTTCTCTTTTAACATTCTTCCTTACATTACATAGCTATGGATTAACAATTCGTGAGACCACATTTTACCATTTATTAAAAGCAGTTTGATTAGAATAAATGCTTTCTTGTTCATGGGAAAAACCTGATTTGAATATTCTTCTAACCTGTCAGCTAAGTAGAATGCGGGGCTGAAAAAGTGTTGCTGGAAAAGCGCAGCAGGTCAGGCAGTATCCAAGGAGCAGGAGAATCGACTTTTCAGGCACGAGCCTTCCTGAAGAAGGGCTCGTGCCCGAAACATCGATTCTCCTGCTCCTTGGATGCTGCCTGACCTGCTGCGCTTTTCCAGCAACACATTTTCAGCTCTGATCTCCAGCATCTGCTGTCCTCACTTTCTCCTCCAGCTAAGTAGAATGGGCCAATTTGGTGGACTAATCAAATCTTTACATTTGTAATGACTTGGTGAACACCAGAGTTTGATTTACAATATCCCCAGTGAGTCATGGCAAAATCTGGGGGCTCTTTCACTGGGATTTTGGAATAAAGAGAATATGAGATTATGTGTGGAGTTAGAATAAGTAATAAAAGGAAAAACACTCTGGTTTGTATGAAAAAAAGGCAGTAGAAGTTGCTAAAGCCTTCCTGCAGGTAGATAAGATGTCTCTGACTAACGTATGGGTGATCCCAAAAGTCAAGTTGATTAAATTGGCAAATAATTTAGATGTGGAATTGCCTTCCAGGGCTAAGAAGAAGGAATTAATTGAAAAACTGGCAGAACATTTGAGCTTAATAGAGATACCATACAGACCAGGTATTCCAAGCAGTGACAGATTAGAATCAGTTCAAATTATAACTCAAGCAGCTTGAGTATGATGAAAATAAATAAAGGGCAAGAGAAGGCAGAGAGAGAGAAAGAAAGAAGAGCGAAAGAAGATGAGGAAAATGAATTGGAATTAAAAGGAATGGCAATGGAAATGATGAAGTTAATCTATGGGCCTCCCAATAGCCAACAAAGTTGTTGTATTGGGTGAACTTAGCTTCCCCAATATTGACTGGGAGTCCCTTAGTGCCAGAGGCTTAGATTGGGCAGAATTTGTTAGTTCCTTGAAACAATATGTAAGCAGTCTGACTGGGAAAGGGGTTGTACTAGAATTTGTATTGGGGAATGAGCCTGAACATAAAGTTTCAGTGGGTGAGCATTTTGGCAACCATGATCATAATTTCGTTAAGTTTTAAGATAGTTATGGATATGGCTAAGTTGTATCCTCTCGTAAAAGTGTTAAATTGGGGCAAGGCTAATATAATAATATTCAGCAGAAATTGGACAAATTAGAATGCAGATGGCTTGAAGGTAAATTTACATCTGACATGTGGGAGTCTTTTAAAAGTTAGTTGATCAGAATTCTGGATATGTTACCATGAGTGTGATTGATAAGAATGGCAAGTGTTGGGAACCCTGGATGATAACAGATATTGAAAGTTTAAAAGAAAGTTTTTTAAAAAAGGAAGCATATCTACAGTTTAGGAAACTGAAATCAGCTAACACCTTTGATGAATATAAAGGAAGCAGGAGAGAACTTAAACAAAGAATCAGGAGGCTGAGGGATCATGAAATATCATTGGCTTGTAGGACTAAAAATAATCCCAAGGCATGTTTTACGTATATTAGGAGCAAGAGGGTCACTAGGGAAAGGATAGTTCTTCTCAAGGACAAAAGGGGGAACTTATGCATGAAAGCAGAGAAAGTAGGTGATGTCCTTAATGAGCATATCACATTGGGATTCACCAGGGAGAAGGACTGAGATACTGCTATGATTAGGGAGGGGTACGTTGATAGTCTAGGGTATTTTGTTATTAAGAAATAGGAGGTGTGGGGTCCCTTGAAACGCTCTAAGGTAGTCTCCAAAGTCTGATGGAGTCTATTCCAGATACTGAAAGAGGCAAGGGAGGAGACTGCCACAGGCGAGGTCCTAGAGTTTTGGAGAATTGGCTCATGTTGTTCTTTTGTTTAAGAAGTGCTACAGAGATAACACAGGAAATGATGGCATTATATCAGTAGCAGGGAAATTATTGGAGAAGATTCTTAGAAACAGAATTTACTCTCTTTTGGAAGAGAATGAACTTACTAAGGATAGTCAGCATGCAAAGGAGGTCTTATCTCAGAAATTTGATTGATTTTTAAGAAAGTGACAATAATATTTGATGAGGGTAGGGCATTAGATGTATTCTACATGAACTTTACTAAAGCATTTGGCAAGATCCCTCATGGTAGGGTGTTATAGGAAATTAAGTCACACAGGATCCACATCGAATTGGTAAGTTGGATACAAAATTAACTCAATCATAGAGGAAAGGGATAGCATCAATTGCCTATCTGCTCCAATCACTTGCTTTCTTCATTCTCACTATTTTTCTTTTGTCTTAAATTTTCTTTTCTCTGCCTACCCCTTGGGGGGAGCTTGGTTGTGGAGGCAGTGGCTGTGGGTCTCGGACATTAGCTGTGAGTCTGCTGGTATGCCCAGGCAGAACTCTGGCAGTTGGCATTGTGGCTTCTTTGAGGTCTGGAGAGGTACCAGAGCAAGACTTCAGCCTGGAGCAGCTGGTAGTGAGATCAGAAGCAGGCATTGAAACAGTGATTTTTAATTTTGTACACCCCAGTCCAACACCGGCATCTCCAAATCATTGTTAAAATCTGGGATCTAACTCGTCGAGTAATAACATCAGTTAGGATCATAACAACAAAGACTTTTTCACATTGTAAAGAGCAATGTTTACTTGTGGTGAACATTGTACAATCATGAATGAAAATTACCAATTTTGATCAGATGATGGAGGGAAAGTCATCGAATCAGCTGAAGATTATTGGGACGAGAACATTACCCTGAAGAACTCCCGCAGTGATGTACTTGGACTGAGATGATTTCCTTCCTAAAACCACAACCAGCTTCCTTTGTGTTAGATATGACTTTAAACAGTGGAGAGTTTTCCTCCTGATTCCCACTGACTTTGGTTTCTCTCGCTGAATTAAGGCCATTATCCTCATCTCACACTGAAATTCAGCTTTTTTTTTCATTTATGGACCAGGGCTACAATGACAGTTGGAGATGAGTGGCCCTGGCAGAATCTAAATTTAGTGTCAGTTCCTTTACAAGTTTGTTCCTTTACAAGTGCCATTTAATAGCACTGTCAATGACATCTACAACTTTGCTGATGTTCAAGGGTGGATTGATGAACCGGTAATTAATGGGTTTGGATTTCTCCACATTTTGTATATAAAATATTCCTGGGCAATTTTCCACATTGTGAGGTAGATGTCAGTGTTGTCGCTGTGCTGGAACAGCTTGGCTAGAATTAAGGTTAATTCTGCAGCACAAGTTATTAGTACCATTGCTGGAATTTTGTCAGGGCCCACTTCCAGTGGATTGAGCCATTTCTCAATATCATGTGGAGTGAATAAACTTGGCTGAACACTGGAATCTGTAATACTGGAAACCGAAGGCTGATATGGATCATTCACTCAGCACTTCTGGCTGAAGATGAATGTAAATACTTTAGCCTTATCTTTTATACTGATGTGCTGGGCTTCGCTCATCAATGAAGATGGAGATGTTGTGCCTCTCCACCTACTACTAGCTGTCAAATTGTCCACAGTTATTCACAGGTCTGGACGTGGCAGGTCTACAGAGTTTCGTTCTGATTATGGTCGTGGGTTCGCTTAACCATGACTATTGTATACTGCTCTCACCTTTTGACGTGTAGGTTATCCTGTGTTTTAGCTTCACTTGGCTAACATCGCATATCATCCTGCCAGAGTTCACCCCCAGGCTTAATGATATTATTAGATTGAAGGATATGTTGGGCGATGAGGTTTCAGAATTGAGTACAATTCTGCCGCTACATTGACCTATATTGTCTCATCAATGCCCATTGCGTCTTTTAAAGTCTTTTCCATTTAGCATTGTGGCAATGACACACAAAATGATAGAGGTTATCCAGACAGAGAGGATTGGCCTTCATCTTTACAATGACTGTGTAATGGCCACTTCTGCTGATACATTCCTGGACAGACTGATCTGCTACAGGTAGATTGGTTAATGTCCATTTTGTAGGTGCCTTCACCAACTGTTGGAGATCCAGTCTAGCAGCAATGTCCATTAAGGTTTAACCAGCTCAATCAGCCATGATGCTACTCAGCTACTCTTGGTAAGAGAAATTGGAATCACCCACCAAGAGTACGTTACATGCCCTTGCTGCCCTCATTACTTCCTTAATATTTATGTTTGGCCTCTTGCCATAAACTTAATGGAGTCTGGAGTTGAGGTTAAGGATTTCAAGGTAACCTTTTTCTGTGTATCACTGCTGCCATTTCTGGTGAATATCTCCCATTGATGGGATAGGACATATCTCGGAATGGTAATGGTGATGCCTATGACCTTCTTATATGTAGGGAATCAGCTTTTATTGTCAAGGTCACTTGAATGGTCTGTGGAACAGCCTTACTAATTTTTGCAGAAATTTTTAAGGATGACTTTGGCATGCCCACCAGACTGTTCTGCAGCATTTTTCTCATATCCTAGGCCGATGCCAGTAGGTCTACCTGGTTTCATGTCTATCGTCAGTCATTGCCCAGTGGCTTGCAAGATTAAGTGTGAACCACATTGGTCAGAGTATGAAGCCAAGTTCAGTAAGGACATCTAATTTCCTTCCATTAGAACATTAGTTTTATGAAATTACACAGTCATAGAATCATAGATTTCCGACAGTGTGGAAACAGGCCATTTGGCCCAACAAGTCCACACTGACCCTCCGAAGAATAACCCATCCAGACCCATTCCCCTCCCCTTTTTCTCTACATTTCCCCTGACTAATGTACTTAACATATACACTGTGGACAACTTAGCATGGCTATTTCGTCTTACCTGCGCATTTTTGGATTGTGGGAGGAAACCAGAGCACCCCGAGGAAACACACGCAGACATGGGGAGAATGTGCAAACTCCACACAAACAAGGCTAATTTTAAATTTGATATTTTTAGCGAATTCAAAGTGCACCGTCTGCCAGAGAAAACTTCTTGCCCTCAGAATATTAGCCTACGGCTTTAAAACATTATTCTAGTGATAGTACCACACGCTGCCTTTCCAATATCATTATAGTAGTACTAAAGGTGGCTCTCCGTGACATATTGCTATCATAGTGGGAGGTCGTAAGTTCACAACTTGATTGACAGCCTAAAGAGGTTATTCAAAGATAAACTGTTTTTAATATCAGAATATAAATACAAATTTTTTTTACATGCATTAATAATTTGAGGGGACTGAAATGTACTGAATAGATTTTTGTGAATAGATATCTGTTTATATCCTGAAGTTTATAGCTTATTTTTTATATGCAGAGTGTATTGTGGACACTGGATGAATTGCCAGGGAGTGTGGAAGGAGAAATGTTGGTGAGTAGAGTGTACGGGTTGACACAAAGTTACCAGAAGGGGTTATAAGGCCTTGATGGTTAGTGTAAGACATTGTTTGGCATTAAATGTATGAGAGACTATTGGAGTTGTGTGGCATGGACTATCATAAGTTGGCAAGTATGGGCATGGAAGTTGGGATGGTCTGAGGGTTGTGTGTGGGATGGGATCTAAAGGGCCCAATGTTTAAGAAAACAACCACTGGTTCGCATATGAGGAGGGGGCAATGTTTAGTTCAAAGCGTCTCACATTCCCTCCTAAAGATCCTGTCATTCATGACTTTTTCCTACAGGCCAGAAAGTTTCCAGATTCTTGCTACATAACCCAGGAGTGAGAAAGCTGTTTTTGAATCAGATTTATTACGTGCAGGCATTTCTTTGACATTCTGTTCACAGCCATTAGAAACACAAGTCACTGGATCTTTCAGAAAATTATTGATCATCTTTCTTTTATTTTCTGATCTTTTGAAAACTTCAAGTTACCAGTTATGCTAGGTATTCATCACTGTTGCAAGGAACTTTCACAAATAGAAGATTCTGTTCAATTCAAACAAGTGATGGCCATGAATTCATATTTTTAGCAGTAAATAAGCAATAGTCAGGATTTCAATGTGAGATGATTAAACTTCTTCTTTGATTAATTCTTCAGTGAAAACATTTCTTTTCATTTTTAGATAAAGTCAATTTTCTGAAGAAGGTTACTGTCAGAAATCCAAATTGTTTGTACTCTCTCCAGGCTAAATAAAGTGAGGAAATAATTTGATATTGTCCAATAATGTGCCTCGATTCTAACCTGAGCGGGTGAGACAGTGGGGAGTTACCAGACAAGTAATCCAGGAGGTAAGGTAATGTTCTGTAGATAAATGTTCAAATCTCACCCTGGCTATTAAAATTTGCGTTCAGTTAATAGATATGGAATTGAAAACAAGTCTCTTATAAAGCCAACATCAATTTGGTACAAAAATTCTGGTTCAGTCATGCTGTTCAGGAAGAGAAATCAGCTGTGCTTATACATGCCTCCAGATGCACAGTGACCCAGCTGACTCAAAACCACCTTCTGAAATGGGGAGGCAGAGGCCTAGTGGTGTTATCTTGGGACTGTTAATCCAGAGACCCAAATAATGATTTGGGCACCCAGGTTTAAATCCCACCAAGGCAGATGGTGGAATTTGAATTCAATTAAAAACCTTGAATTAAGAGTCTAATGATGACCATAAATCCATTGTTGATTGTTGGGAACAACCTATCTGGTTCATTGATGTCATTCAGGGAAGGAAACTGCCATCCCTACCTGGTTTGACCTACATGTGACTCCAGACCGACAGCAATGTGGTTGACTGTTAACTGCCCTCTGGGTAATTAGGGATGGGCAATGTTTTTCCTGACTGAGAGTAGCGGGAGACAGAAGGTAAGGACTTAGAATATATTTGGGCAGCGGCTAAACCCATGTAGTTTCTCCCCCCCTCCTCTAACCAGAAGAAAAGAACGCTGTAAGGTAAGGCTTTTTCTTTCCTTTTATATATTTAAGTACATTGTTTGGTATTAGTTAGGTGAGTTAAAGCTCAGGTGAGTTACAATGGCTGGAGACCTCAGACCCATGACATGTGCCTCTTGCGTTTGTGGGAGCTCAGGGATGTGGCTGATGTCCCTGACTCTTGCGAGAGGTGTGTCCAGCTCCAGCTCTTGTTTGACCACATGACAGCTCTGGAGCTGTGAATGGACTCACTGTGGAGCATCCACGATGCTGAGGAGGTCATAGATAGCATGTTTAGTGAATTGGTCACACCGCAGATTAGAACTGCTGAGCGAGACAGTGAATGGGTGACCAAAAGATAGAGAAAGAATAGGAAAGCAGTGCAGGTGTTCCCTGCAGTAATCTCCCTCAAACAGGTATACCATTTTGGATACTGTTGGGAGAGATGGCTCACCAGGGGAGAGCAGCAGTTGCCAAGATCATGGCACCGTGGCAGGCTGTGCTGTTCAGAAGGACAGGAAAAAAACTCGTAGGGCCATAGTCATAGGGGATTCTATTGTAAGGGGAGTGGATAGGCAGTTCTGTGGCCAACAACGTGATTCCCGGATGGTATGTTGCCTCCCAGGTGCTTGGGTCAGGGATGTCATCGATCGGCTGCAGAACATTCTGAAAGGGGAGGGTGAACAGCCAGTTGTCGTGGTGCATATAGGCACTAACAATATATGTGAAAAACGAGATGTGGTCCTGAAAGCAGAATTCAGGGAGCTAGCAGAGAAGTTAAAGAGGAGGACCTCAAAGGTAGTGATCTCGGTATTGCTACCAGTGCCACGTGCTAGCCAGGGTAGAAATGAAAGGATAGGAAGAATCAACACAGGATGAGAGATGGTGTAGGCGGGAGGGGTTCAGATTTGTGGGACATTGGGACCCGTTCTGGGGAAGGTGGGACTATTACAAATTGGATGGTCTACACCTGAACCAGACTGGAACCAATGTCCTTGGGGGAGGTTTTGCTACTTCTGTTGGGAAGAGTTTAAACTAATGTGGCAGGGGGTGGGGAATCAGAAGAGAAGATTAGTAGACAGTGAGATGAAAACTAGAGATTGTAAGGAACAGGATCATGAAGTTAGCATTACCAAGGAGAAGACTAGGCAGAGGCAAATGAATGTAAAGGAACTGGTGGTCTGAAGTGCATATGCTTTAATACAAGGAGTGTAGTGGGTAAGGTAGACGAACTTAGGGGTTAGAGTGGTACCTGGGAGTATGACATTATTGCGATCACAGAGACTTGGTTGAAGGAAGGACATGATTGGCAACTAAATGTTCCAGGATATAGATGCTTCAGGATGAGAGGGAAGTAAAAGTGAGGGGAGGAGTTGCATTGCTGGTCAGGGACGATATCACTGTGGTGCTAAAGGAGGACACTATGGAGGGCTTGAGCAGTGAGGCATTATGGGTAGAGCTGAGAAATAAGAAAGGTGCAGTTACATTGTTGGAGTTGTACTATGGGCCTCCCAACAGTAAGCGTGAGGTAGAAGAATTCATAGGTAACAGATTATGCAAAGATGTAGAGGCAACATGGTGGTGGTGATGGGACATTTTAATTTTCCCATCATTACTGGGATACACTTAGTATCAGAGGTCAGGATGGGGGCAGAATTTGTAAAGAGCATCCAGGAAAGTTTTCTAGAGCAGTATGTCAACAGTCCAACTAGGTAGGGGCCATATTGGACCTGGTGTTGGGGAATAAGCCAGTCCAGATGATAGACGTTGCAGTGGGGGATTTCTTTTTGGAATAGTGACCACAATTCTGTAAGTTTTAGAATACTCGTAGACAAAGATGACAGTGGTCCTAAGGGAAGAGTACTAAACTGGGCCAAGGCCAATTATATCAAAATTTGGCACGAGCTGGGAAATATGGATTGGGGACTGCTATTTGAAGGGAAGTCCACATTTGATATGTGGGAGGCTTTCAAAGATAGATTGAAGATAGTGCAGGGTGGGCATGTCTCTTTGAAAACAAGGGATAGGAAAGACAAGATTCATGAACCGTGGATGACAGGAGGAATTGTGCGACTAGCCAAGAGGAAAATGTACATAATGTCCAGGCAGCTAAGAACAGGGTTTGGAGGAATATCTGGAGAGTAGGATCAATCTTAAACGAGGAATCAAGCGGGCTAAAAGGGGCCATGAAATAACTTTAGCAAGCAGAATTAAGGAGAATCCCAAGGCCTTTTATTCATATATAAGAAGCAAGAGGGTAACTAGAGAAAGGGTTGGTCCACTGAAGGATAAGGAAGGAAGGTTGTGTGTCGAACCTGAGGAAAGGGGTGAGATTTTTAACGATTACTTTACAGCAGTGTTCATTGAGGAGAGGGACATGATGAATGTTGAGATTAGAGATAGAAGTTTGTTATGCTGGATCACATAAGGAGGGAGGATGTGTTGGGTAGGCTAAAGAATATTAAGGTGGACAACTCCCCAGGATTGGATGAGATCTATTCCAGGTTGCTGAGAAAGGCAAGAGAGGAAATAGCTGGGGCCCTGACAGATATCTTTGTATCATCGTTAAATGCAGGTGAAGTGCCGAAGGACTGGAGAGTTGCTAATGTTGTCCCTCTGTTCAAAAATGGTAGTAGGGATATTCCAGGCAACTACAGACCAGTGAGCCTGACATTAGTGGTGGGAAAGTTGCTGGAGAAGGTACTGAGGGATAGGATCTATTTATATTTGGAAGAGAATGGGCTCATCAGCGATAGGCACATTGGTTTTGTGCGGGGGGAGATCGTGCCTTACCAATTTAATGTAGTTCTTTGAGGAAGTGACCATGTTGATAGATGAAGGAAGGGCTGTAGATGTCATATACATGGACTTTAGTAAGGCATTTGATAAGGTTTCCCATGGGAAACTAATGGAGAAAGTGAAGTCACATGGTGTGCAGGGTGTTCTAGCTGGGTGGATAAAGAACTGGTTGAGCAACAGGAAACAAAGAGTAGTAGTTGAAGGGAGTTTCTTGAAATGGAGAAAGGTGACCATTGGTGTTCCACAGGGGTCAGTGTTGGGGCCACTGTTGTTTGTGATATACATAAATGATCTGGAAGAGAGCATTGGTCATCTGATCAATAAGTTTGCAGGTGACACAAAGATTGGTGGAGTAGCAGAAAACATAGGGGACTGTCAATGGGTACAGAAGAATATAGATAGACTGGAGAATTGAGTGGAAAAGTGGCAAATAGAGTTCAATCCGGACAAATTTGCGGTGATGTACTTTGGGAAGTCTAATTCTAGAGCGAACAATACTGTAAATGGAAGAGCCTTGGGAAAAATTAATGAGCAGAGAGATCTGGGAGTTCAGTCAATTGTACCCTGAAGGTGGCTGCACAGGTCGATACAGTGGTCAAGAAGGCATATGATGTGCTTACCTTCATCGGATGTGGTTTTGAGTATAAGAGTTGGCAGGTCATGTTAAAATTGTACAAGACTTTGGTTCGGCCACATTTAGAAGACTGTGTACAGTCCTGATCGCCACATTACCAAAAGGATGTGGACGCTTTGGGGATGGTGCAGAGAAGAATTACGAGGATGTTGCCTGGTATGGAAGGTGCTAGCTATGAAGAGAGGTTGAGTAGGTTAGGGCTGTTTTCATTAGAAAAAAGGAGATTGAGGGGAGACCTGATTGAGGTCTACAAAATCATGAAGTATAGACAGGGTGGATAGAGATAAGCTTTTCCACGGGTTAGGGATTCAATAATGAGATGTCATGCAAGAATTTTATTCCATACGCCATTAATTCTTGTGGCCTCTGTAATTGATTCTGTGAACTTAATGCTCTTTTACTGACACACAGTTGACCTGAGAAATTAGGTTATGACCACTCAATTGCCTTTCATCAAACTCATAGAGTCGGACAGTCATACAGCATGGAAACAGACCCTTTGGTCCAACCAGTCCTTGCCAACCAAAATCCTAAACTAAACTAGTCCCTCCTGCCTGGGTTTGACCCATAATTGTCAAACCTTTCTTATTCACGTACATATCTCAATGGCTTTTTTTAAACAATGTAACTGTACCTGCATCAATTACTTTCTCTGAAAGCTCATTCTATACGTGAACTCCGCTCTCTGTGCAAAAAGATTATCCCTCATGTCTTTTTTAGATCTTTCTCCTCTCAACTTAAAAATATGCCCTCTAGTCTTGAATTCCCAAATCCAAGGGAAAAGACAACTGCCATTCACCTTATCTATACCCCCTCATGATTTTATAAACCTCTAAGTTCATCCCTTAGTCTCCTCCGTTCCAGTGAAAAAAGTCCCAGTCTATCCAACTTCTCCTTATAACTCAAACCTTCCGTTCCCGGTATTTACACTATCATTCATCTTGCAGGGTTAGTTTCATAATTGGATTATGGGTGAAGAAGTTTCTCCTCATCTCTGTCCTAAATGGTCTACCCCATATTTTTAAGCTGTGTCCTCTGGTTCGGCAGTTCCACTCTATGTTTGGAAAGTTAAAATCCCCTACCATAACCATTCATTCGAAATTTGTTTCTCAATTTCCCACTGACTATTAGAGGGTTTATATATAATACAATCCCAATCAGGGATTTCTCAGCTCCACCCAAATAATTTCCCTGGATGTATTCCCAGGAATATCCTCCTGACGTACAGTAGTAATGTTATCCCTTATCAATACTAGAAACTTAGCTGTTTGTGCTATGTTCCCCTGAGATGCCATCACCCCCTACATTTTCCAAAGCAGCATACTTGTTTGAAATGTGGATAGCCACAAAGACTCCTGCACTACCTGCCTAGCCCTCCTACCTTTCCTGGAGTTAACCCTTCTACCCGACTGTATCTGTGGTTTTTCCCCTTTCCTGTAACTGCCATCCATCACACACCCGAGCTCTTGTAAATCCATTATGACCTCTAACTGCCGCTCCAACTGATCCATGTGATCTGATAGAATTTGCAACCAAAGACACTTCCTGCAGACGTAATCATCAGTAACATGGAAACTCTCCTGAAACTTCCACATCCGACAGGAAGAGGATATTACTCTACTAAAGACCATCTTTGCTCCTTCACAATCTGCAGATCCAGAAAATAGCACCTTTTTTTGCTTTAAAAAATAGTACTCTCGGCTAACTTAGTACTTATAGTTTATATTTTTAAAATTTAATCAAGAGACAGATCTCAATAAAACATATAATCAGCATAGAACCCACTCTACTCACTACTGTAAACTTACAGCAAGATTACATGTTAAAAACTATGCACTTATCTGTTCCTGTGCTGTGAGTTCATCCACACCCATTCCTTCAAGGTCAGATGTGAACTTGTCTATTACTTTTTCCTAGACACACTCCAATGTTCAGAGATACATGAAGTCAAACAGCAAAGGCAGTAACTGTGCAGATTCACTGATGTGTCACTTAGCAGTGTAGATTTCTTTCCCTCACTCCCTCACTGACCATGTGGTCGTTGCCTTTTATCTGTCTTCCTCCTTTTAAAAGTGCCATTGTTTTGATCTTTTATTTCCCCCAATGTTCCAAAGCAATGCAACGGCTTATAAAACAGTAATTTCTGCTCCTGGAATTCAACAAAATCATCTCCAATATGTGAAATACCTCAAAAAAGGAGCAGCTCTTACAGCCACAAATTTTTCCGGTCCTCCATCTTGGATTACCCAGAACACTAGTCAAACAGATCTCTTTCTGATTAATTTTTACAGTTAATAGACAAAAATGTAGAATGGAAATGAAAAAACGTACTTCTTCTTCATGCCACATAACTTCATTACTTCCAAATTGCTCATAACCGAGACTAGATTAAAGTTTTATTCTTGGTGATTCAAGAATGATCTTGGGAGTTTGAGACCAATTAGGATCAACGTGTGACGTCCTCCTACTTTGGAAAAGGAACACTGCTAACACTCAATATATTGGTTTGTAAGCTAAGAATAAATGAAGTTTGGCTCCGAAGTGCAACCAGCGCCCTGGTAACTAAACTATAACCTGTCTCAACACTTTGAAAACAGCAGGAGTGAAAAAAAAAATATCAGTAGGCTGTATAGAATGCAGAAATGTGATTTCAAACTGCTTTAGCTTTGTTGGTTTTAAGTGTCAATCTTTCTAGATTCCTAATTTCAGCATACTCTGCTTCTCTTTCGTCCCAGAAACAGCACCTCACTGTTTGACCCCTGAAGCTCCTGTCTTTCATTTGAATATGACTTGTGTCATTGCTTCAACTTCATTCGAATAGCGAGCATTGATCTAATCTGAAAATGTGATGGGCTTTTACCTTCAGCAGCGTATTTGTACCTGATGAGGTTACTGTTATGTTAGCTCAATCTGACACTTGGTGGCCTTTGTTATGGCCTGTGATACAGCTCTACAATCTTCGAACTTACAGTCTGCAGATTGGTCTAATCCCCAATTCTGTTCTAAATAGTCTAATTCTGTTTCAACTTTTCCGTTGGCCATGTTTGTGCTGTGCCAGAATGAACGGTGCATTCTCTGTGAGGCTTTTAACTCAAGGCAGAATACTGCAGAGGCTGGAACAGACACCAAGAACGCTGGAGAAACTTGGCATGTCTAGCAGCATCTGTAATGAGAGAAACAGAGATAATTTTGTGTCAGGTATGACTCTTTTTTGGAACCGCACCCCAAGTCTCTCCAGCATTTTCTGGGTTTGTGCCTATGAGGCTGGATTTTGTGACATAATGGTGGTTCATTTTTAATCCAACTTATTCACTCTTAACCTTTCCCCTTAAGGCTACACCTTTCGCTCCAAAGCGTTTTCCTTTCCTCTTGGTGACGTTTGTTCTTCTTCAATCTCCTCCATGATTATTGACTCTTTTATCATCTTCCTTGATCCTCCATTCTTGATCACACTTCCATCCAGAACTACATGTCTGCCTTTGCCTTACATGCCTTGTTCAATTTTCCTGCTGTTTCTCTTTCCCCAGTGCACCGAACTAATGCATTGTATTCACCCCTAAATAAGTAGCTCCCACACTTCCTATTTCACTTTGCCCTTATCACGGTGATTCTCCCCTCTCTCCCAGTTTCCTCCCTCCAACCTTTTGAGTTGACCCTCCATTTGAGCTCAGTTCCGCTTGCCTGACTGGTCAGGTTTGCTGGTATCAGCCAGTGTGGCTATCTCACGTGGGCAGCCTTATTGACCTGGACAGGTTTCACCTCTTACATTGCATTTAATGACAACAAGCAATGTCCACACGACTGGGGCTTTTCATGAGCTGGGTGATCTAGTTAAAATTCATCCCTTACACTGTGAAGGTGTGCATAAATTAATGCTTTGGTTATGAAGAAGTATAATTAGTGAAGAACTTTGAAATCATAAGAGCTTGGTGGAAGAATTCTACCCTACCTGGTACACATCTTATATATGTATATATAAATAGATTTGTGAACACATGTAATTCCTATTTTGCCGAATAAGATTTCCACTATGAGCAAAGTTTCTGGGGTTGTGGTGTTAATGAGGATTCATGGAATGCAACACTTCTGATGGGCAGCATGGTAGCTCAGTAGTTAGCACTGCTGCCTCACAGTGCCTAGGTTCAACTGTCTGTGTGGAGCTTGAACATTCTCCATGTGTCTGCATGAGTATCCTTCGGGTGCTCTGTTTCCTCCCACAAACCAAAGATGTGCAGGTTAGGATTAGCCATGCTAAATTGCCCATAGTGTTCAGGGATATTTAGTTACGTGCATTAGTCAGGGATAAATGTAGAGTAATAGGGTAAGGCAATGGGTCTGTGTGGGTTACTCTTTGGAGTGTCGGTGTGGACCTGTTGGGCCACATGGCCTGTTTCCACACTGTACAGATTGTATGATGCTGATCAGAGGATTTTGCTATTTAGTTTAAATTCCCTCACTGCCATGTTGGGATTTGAGTTCATGTCTCTAGGTCATAATGGTAAGATTCTTGATAGGGTAGATGAGCAAAGAAATCTCGGTGTCCATGTACATTGCCACCCAGGTTGATAGGGTTGTTAAGAAGGCATATGGTGTGTTAGCTTTTATTAGTAGAGGGACTGAATTTTGGAGCCATGAGGTTATGTTGCAGCTGTACAAATCTCTGGTGCGGCTGCACTTGGAGTATTGCATTTAGTTCTGGTCACTGCATTATACGAAGGATGTGGATGCTTTGGAAAGATTTCAGAGGAGATTTGCCAGGATGTTGCCTGGTATGGAGGGAAGGTCTTATGAGGAAAGACTGAGGGACTTGAGGCTGTTTTTGTTAGAGAAAAGAAGGTTGAGAGGTGACTTAATTGAGACATATAAGAGGTTTAGATAGGGTGGACAGTGAGAGCCCTTCTCCTCGAATAGTGATAGCTGGCACAAGGGACCATAACTTTAAATTGAGGGGTGATAGATATAGGACAAATGTCAGAGGCAGTTTCTTTATCAGAGAGTAGTAGGGGCGTGGAGCGCCCTGCCTGCAACAGTAGTTGACTGGCCAACTTTAAGGGCATTTAAATGGTCATTGGTTAAATATATGGATGAAAACGGAATAGTGTATGTTAGATGAGTTTCAGATTGGTTTCACAAGTAGGAGCAACATCAAGGGCTGAAGGGCCTGTACTGGGCTGTAATGTTCTATGTCTCTTAATTCCAGGTCGAGTAATGCAACCATAATGGTACTGCACTCAGACAATGATGGGAATGGAATTTTATTGGACTCTGAACAATGTGGGTATGGTGAGATTTTTCATAGAATCTGATGTGAAGCAATAAGGTCAATCTCAATGCTGAGAGCATCTCATTCTCTATTTTCTCCTTTTGATAGGTGGTTTAGTTAGTTTCTCACTAGGCAGCAATGAGTTGCCAGTTAAAAGGAATTATTGTTTGTTATGTCTTGTCAATGGCCCTGCTCACCTCATTAATATTCAGATCCCTATCTTACCAAACGTACTGAACAACCTCGAGATTGAGAAAACCCAACATGGAAACCAAGAGTGGATGCCTGGTGTATTCAGTTTGCCATCTCTCTCTGTGGCAAGAATTCTGTCAAAAGCCTGCTAGACACATAGGGAAAAAGCCTGATACATGAATTGGGCAGGGGTTTTGCTATGTCAGAAGACCATGTGGCAATCCCAACCCTCAAATTCCCACTGCTGTAAGGATAAGCCTGGTCTCCAGGAACAGTATTTCTGCTTCAGACAGTGCAGTGCAGACTAAGTAATGGCATTATACCTTATCATGGAACATCAAGAGCTACAGGCACAGCAATAACTGGATAATAAGAAAAAGACAATGAGTATAGACAAACTAAATTATGCAGATCTGTTATAGGTTATATTATGTGAATCTCACACATTATTAAAGTTACTAAAATTAGAAGTGGATATTGCACTTTTTAAACAAGTTTGAACTGACGAAAAGAACATTTAATTAAATATCATCTTCTTCTGTTGGATTCTACTCTATTAACCCTATTCAATATCATGGATGAATATGATTTGGCATTAACTATCATAAAATCGATCACTTGCAGTTAATCAGCTAAATGGCCTTAGCAAGCTACAGATTCTCTTTTCTGATTTATGCAACTCTATGGGTAATCACTTTTTGGGCTTTTACAAATCAAGTGCCAAATCAGCCATATCTTGCATTTATTTAACAGAAAACAAACCCAAAGTACTTAATAAAACAAAACTTCAGGAAAACAGATGCTCAGGCAAGTCAAAGGAGATTAGGAGATGGCCAAAGGCTGTGTTGAAGAGATGAATTCCGAAGAAGATTTTAAAATAAAATAAAGAACCTGCACTTATACTGTGTCCTTCATGTCTCCAGGACATCAAACTACTCCACAGCTAAGAAATTACTTCTGCAGTATGGTTAATGTGAGTAAGTGCAGCAGCCAATTTCCACACAGCTAGACTACAAACAGCAGTGAGCTAAATGACTTGATCATTTACGTTTGTAATGGGGATAAATGATGATGGAAGCACTGCCTGCTCTTCAAATAGCACTGTGGCCAATGTTACACCCAGCTAAGCAGGGAAACAGAGATTTAGTTTAACATCTTATCCAAAAGTTAAGGCGTCTAATCATGCAACTTTTTTCTCAGTACTACCCTGATATTCCAACACAGATTACAGGCTCATATTTATAGATTTGGCCTTAAACACACAATCTTCTGACTATAACCAATGAGCACAGCAAACCCTAAAAGTGAAGGACAAGGTGGAGAAGTAGAACAATTCAGAGAGAGAATGTCACAGGAGAATATGATGGAAGGAACTCAAGAAGCTAAAATCAGAAATCCAGGAGGGAATATCAAAATTTTCAGAGATAAAATCCAATGAGGACATTGAGATACAAGGTTGAACTTGATAGCATGGGATGCCACGTCAGTGGGATCAGTTCTATTATTACAGCAGCTATCTCAACAGTAAGTTGGAAAACTTTGGCCATTTGTGGGATGTCTCCCCTGGTTTTCTGGGGACAAGCAACTATCGAGTTGATGTCACAGCAGTGGCCCCATCAGACACTGCCACCTTCCCCCAGGAGCTAGTTGCCAATGAAGGCCAACAGTGTAGCAATCTGAATAGTGCATGGTGCTCCCTGCTAAGACTATACATTGAAGAAGGGTAATACATTGAAGCATTCTGCCCACCCAAGCAAATAAGTGGGGTCTAGAGGCACTGGGATCAGTCAGGCAAGCCCCAGTGGTGGTGTGGCAGGGTATTGGTCAGACTAGGGGCTGGTTGCTCTTGCTGTTTCCAATGAGGAAATTCTCTGTGGACCAAAGAACACCCCGGCCTCATCAAACTCTGTTGTAGAGGCATCTGTCAATGACAGTTTGATAGGAATGACAATGACACAGTCTTTATGAAGTTGAAATCTGATCTTCACACTGGAGATATTGTTCATGATGTTATTTGGCAGTAACACTCTGCTAAATGGGATTGGTCTAGGATACACCTAGAAGCTCAAAATGGGGTGGGTGTCCATGAGGCTATATGGGTTATCATCTACATCAGAATTGAATTTCACCACAAGCTGTAACCTTATGGCCTGACATATGCCTCACCCTACTTTCATCATCAAGCTAGTTGACGTATGTCTCCTCTACCATCACCATCAAGCTGGAAGACCATAGTTCAATATGGGTTTAGATGACTGTGCAGGAGTAACAGTAAATACAGGCAAAAGTGAAGTTACAACACAGGATAAGGCAAAATTTAAATAGGGGCGCAATATGACAGTCAGAGCCAACTGATCCCATAATCAATGGATCACATCAAACTCTGAAGTCCAGCCACTTTCAGAAATGTTGTTAAATTAACAATATCACAAACTGTAAAGCTCCCAGTGAGGAGAGATAAACTAGCTCAATTTTTTTATTCAATTGCCCCCTTATTTGGTCACAAGGTTAATTTTTAAAAATTCCATTCAGTTGTGAATACTCTTTCTCACAGGCCAAAGAAATGTAGCTTAAAAAAAAACCATGTTCACCAGGCTTTCAGTTAACAATTGATTGAGTTCATTAGTTACTAAACATGAGGAGTAGTAAGAATGTAACACACGTACACACCGAATAGAAACGAGAAATATCAAAAAAAAAAGGCAAACTGTAAAAAGATATATGCATCAGTCTCTGGGTCATTCGAGATGAGTAGATAGTGGAATGTCGATAGCCTAACAGTCTATTTGAATTGGCTAAAATTATTTTGTCTATTTCTCTTTAAACTGCTCTGTTAACTTAATTCCAGCACTTAGAGCAAAGGAGTTCTTTATCTGCAAAGTAGGAGTGATCAGTGGATGTTTCAACAATTGTGACTTTAACAGAGAATGGGCACTCAAAACAAGGATAGTAAAATGAGCACCTTGACTCACTAAAACATATGAACACCTCAACCAACTAGCACATTGAAAGCAGGGCTGAAACTGGGTTTTAACCCCTGTCACTCAATATCCCTGAAATAGGAAAATGCAAATAAGTGTCTCACCAAAATGGCTATTTTTAACCATCATATTTACAGTGTGAGATACTCACATTAGATTAGAATTAATTTTGAAATGCATTTCTCCCTTTGAATCTTCTTTGAAACCTTCATATGTTCCTTGCAAAAAAGACATTAGAGTCAGATCAGAGGTTCTTTTTTGGTTGTATCACATCTTTTAAAAACACATTGTTAATTAAAATCTCACCATGCTCATAGTTGATCCACATTGTGATGTATGGTCACAATAACACCTACCAGGACAAAGCAGACCACTTCATTGGCACCTACCTTCATTCCTTCCATTACCTATGCATTGTGGTAGCAGAGTATTCATAATTTGTTTTTATTTTTCCTGTATTTCTAATTGTGGTTGAAATAATAAAAAGGTTTTTTTTAGCAAAGAGATTGTTGTAGGATTGCTGCATATTTTGAAAGCCAGTAACCTGATATATATATATATATATATATATATATATCGGAAGACCCTGCTGTTTATAAAGCTGCTTGAGAACCAGCAATTGCATTACAATTTCTGGTGTCAAGGGGTTGTACACAAATGGAGTTTTGATTAGCCGTGGGTAGCTAATTATCCTGGCATCCAATTATTAACGACAAAGGCCATCTGCCTACCTATAGCCATAGGATGGGTTTTCAGGTAACTGAACATCTTGGGACTGTAAATAAGATCAACAGAAGCCTTTAGACCATCATCAGCTTAGGAGCTCACTTTTTGGTTCTCTGCAGTAAGTTATTTTAAGCCTGAAGTAAACCTGAAGTTTGTCTTTCCTTCAGCAGTTCTAAAAGCTGTGTCTTTTAATTGATATACCAGTGACCTTTTACCAGTGAACCAGCCACTCTGTGCCTCTTGTAAACCAATGGAAGCATCCAGAGAAGGATGATTGACGAGCAACATTATGATCAGTGCAAGAATCACCTCAACATCCCTTGAGAACTGGAACTACTGAACCTCTTTCCCAGCTTTCCCCTCAGTCCATAAGCAAAGTTTTGTTCTATGTGTGTGTAAATGGGAATTTATAAAGGAATTACAGCTTTAATTAGAAGATGCAAATGCTAATGATTCATAATTGCTAACCTGTAGCTAGAGACTATTTGCCGACAATAAATAATAGTTACTGTTAAGTAGAGAACTTGTGTTTTCCATCAACTTGAGTTTGAAAATCAGGCAAATTGGGAAATCTTTGTGTATTTTTAAAAACCTTTAACTTTTGTTAATGGGGGTTGATTTCTGGTCTGCGACCCCAGTGAATAGTGACATTATCAACTAAAGTATGTATTGCCATAACCTGTCAAGGCTTTTTCTGAAGCAACCCCAAAAACCATGAACTCCACTATGTAGAAGAATAAGAGTAGCTGGTCCATTGAAACATAGCCATCCCAGTTGAGGAGTTGGAAACATATTGCCTTCCTTTGTCATTAAGTCAAAAGCCTGGAAACTTTAATCTAATAGCACTTTGGGAATAACTTCACCAGGTATTTAGGGATCAGCAATAAATACTAACCCTGCCAGTGATGGCTATATCATGTCATCAGTCAATAAAATAATCCATATCTTTGCTTTGAACAGAATGCTGACTGCGGATGTTGTGAATACCTATCTCAACTTAAGAAAATGGCTCTGTAGATTAATGAGTGGCAAAGGAGTAGATTTGGAGTGTTGAAGATTATCATAGAATCCCCATAGTGTGGAAGCAGGCCATTCGGCTCATCGAGCTCACACCAATCATCTGAAGAACATCTCCCCTAGACCCAGACCCAGACCCACCCCGTACTCTATCCCTTAATCCGACATGTCCCCTGTCTCATCCACCTCGCTTGCACATCTCTAGACACTATGGGCAATTTAACATGGCCAACCCACCTAACCTGCACATCTTTGGACTTCATGTCTTCAATCTTCCTTAATGTTGAATTAGAAGATATGATGAGTCTTAAGATTATATTATGAGCAGTTGATTGAACAAATGTGAAATCACATCTCCCCATTTTTCCTTGGGATGGCCTTTAATGTTTAAATGGATTGATAAGTGGATCCAGCTGTATTTACTGATCTGATAATCAACTACTTTCCAATCTTGGCAATAAATCAACTGGAGTTAAAAAAGCAATTGCATCTCTTTTTTAAAAAATAAATCCAAGTTGTAAAAGTCGAATTTTTGTTAAGTTAGTATTAACCATTTCCTGGCCCATTTCAGATGTTCAATGTTTTCAGTGGTATTCTTGAAATGTAAATTCCAGAAAAGTTAAATCACTATGTAACTATAAGTCCTTTTAAAGTGAAAGGAACCAAGTGAAGAGATTCACATTGTTTTGCAAATAGAAAGATGCCTGATTGCCAGTGTCACACTTCAACTGCTTATATACAGAGTGAATATGGTTCATGGAAGATGGTGTAATTTATTTTCATTAGGTTCTCAAGAGGCAGAAAAAACAACTTAAATTATAATGGTGTGATAGCTGAAGGCTAGGAGTCATTAAGGTTCATTTTCATTTCTGTCCTGAGGAGTGATGCAGATGGTATTATCTCAGCCCAAGGAAACAGTCGATAAAATCTAGGCCCATATGTCTTGACATCTGAAGCAAACATGTGATGAGAGGTGCTTGTTGTAAGACTGACTTGTAATATGTTTATTTTCTAACTTCCATTTTAAGATATTGGACAGAATAGTTCCACTGTGGTATCTTAAATATTGCAGGCTCAGCCCATGTCAAACAAAATTTGTTGTTAGTCAACTCGATTTTGAAAGGGTAGTGGTTTTGTAAAATACATCTAAAGTTCCTTTTTTTTGTCATCTATGCTTTCTCCAATTATTCATGTTGCTTTGGTCAATGAAGAATCCTAGTGATGTTTCACTATACACTTATTTCAGTATTTCAGTAAGTCTGACAAAGGGAGTGCTAATGGTGATTTTAAAAAATAATGCAGATGTGAAAAAAGTGAAAAGGAGGGCAAAGCCAACAACACACACGGCAAGATGCCGCAGTGTGGGGATCGATGTTTGTGATCAAATCTTTTCTTTATCACCATTAGCACCTCTTTTTTTTTGTTCTTGGCGCTCACTCCTCCTTCTCCTTTGACAACTGCATAAAAATAGGCCATTTTCAGGCCCTTCCCATTTCTGAAGGAGAGTCATAGTGGACGCAAAGTGTTTTAACTCAGTTTTGCTTTCCACAGATGCTGCCAGACCCGTTGATCCCTCTGGCATTTTCTGTTTGTTTTTCTTTCAGATTTCCAGCATCCAGAGTATTTTTCTTTTACTTATTTAACATTGGTCAGCTTGGGACTGACTTTCTTTTCATAGAGGTTGAACAGGTGAAGTGAAGGAGTGAATGCATGAGTAAGTAGGTGGGTGAATGGGTTGGTGGGAAGATGAGTAGCTGTTTGAGTAGGTGAGTAAATGAGAAATAGGCAGCTGACTAAATGGATAGTTAAATCAGGGGTATAATTGTTTGGCAGGGAGGTAGTTTGATAACCAAGAGGTAATCTTGTTCACCCAGGGGTTTAGTCATGTTGGGGAAGTTGTGTCTGACCAAGCGTAGTCAGGGGGTCAGCAGGGTAGTTGGGATGGATTGAAAGAATACTTGGGTAGTTATGGTGACAAGGATGGGGAGAAGGCAGAATAATTCAGAGGCTGAGGTGATAATCAGAGGTTGGAAGATAGTCAATGGTCAAGGGGGTGGGAGGCTAGTTATATGATTTGATTGAGTTGGAGGACAGTTGCGTAGTTTTCAGTGTTGGTTGGGATTTTGAAAGTGATTGGGCATCTGTTTTGAAGTTACCAGAGTGTTATGTTAGTTTTTAATCTGGGGTAACTAACCAGGTACAGAGACATTTGTGGAAAATCTCAGCTAGCAGTAGAATTGCTCATTAGAGCTTGAAACATTCTAAGCAATTCCATGATTTGGAGATTCCGGTGTTGGACTGGGGTGTACAAAGTTAAAAATCGCACAACACTAGGTTATAGTCCAACAGGTTTATTTGGAAGCACTAGCTTTCAAAGCACTGCTCCTACATCTCAACCACAACCTCTTATAACTAGTACTTCTAAATAAACCTGTTGGACTATAACCTAGTGTTGTGTGATTTTTAACTTTGAGCAACTCCAAAATAGATCCAGGCAGAAGGGTGTTTACAGGCTCTTGGTGTGCATGTTTGCTTATTGTCCTGTCTCTGATGATTAAAGACAATAAGATTTGAGACTTTTTAAGGAATATGTTTTCTTCCTGCCAAAAGGTACTGCTCATACATCTCTGCATTAATGTGTCCTTAGCAGGGAGTTTTAAGAGATGGAGGTTAGGCATTTGTCTACCCTCCCCCACCCAAAACATTTATGAATTGGTATGCTCTCCAGCGGAATTTGCTTTGATTTGAGTACTCAAATGTTGAAAAGTAAATTTAAAGTAAAATCTTTGACAAGTACTACTTTATGGTTTATTTGGTCATGGAGAAATAATCCCCAACAATTGACAAATAACATTTGTTTTTATTAACATTGTATATTTATGCTTGACCATCTCAAACATTTTCATTGATAATTATTTCACAAAGTTAATCCTAATCAAAATATCTGACTCCACGAAGCAATTTCAGGAAGAGTAATTAAAATGAATAGTCAATTTTGCTCCCATTCCAATGTGTGTTACTTATTATGCACATTGCTGGAAACTACTAAAGCATGCTTACATTCCTACTGCAGATGTATTATGAACCTTTACAGTTTATGTAATCTCTCTATAGTGATCTATCTGATATTAGATGATGATCAGGTGAAAGCTACAGGCAATTTTTCTATATATGGAAAAGTTTATGACTGGTTTGATGTGATTGGTAAGGTTGCAATAAAATCTATGCATTGTACTCTCAATGTAGTACTTGGGGAAAAATACCATTGAAAATATAAGCATGTAACATATGATTAATGAATGAGTTGTGCAATAAGACTTACTTGACAAGACTTTACCTCTAAATAACAGCAAAGATTACAGCATTGATGCTCATATTTCTGAAATTTATGTGGATAATATGTAATTCAAGTTCAGACCTTAAAAATTCTTAATGGGCTAACATTTGTTGTGTTATGATCATAAGTGAAAATATTTTTAATGATATCTTTGATCTTGTTTCCTTTTATAACTGGAACCATAAACTGTTTTTGCTTGATGATGCTGCTGATTTGATATTCTTGCATTCGAATTCCCGGGTGCTGTTAATCTTTCCCTGTGATTGCATTGTTTTAAACAATTTGGCAGGTATGTAAACAATCTAAAAACTCAAAATGGGTGATGTTAGGAACCCCTTTCTGGAAACATTTTGTTAAAAATCCCATGATGATATTTCTCATTCAGAAAGATGCACTGCCCTTATGAATCAAATTTAAAAAAAAAATAAACTATGCAGCTTTATCAGATGTTTGAAGAAGTAAACCCCAAATGATTTCACAGCTTAACTAAAATGGTCTGAAGTTCCATTTCCAGACTCGATACATGCATAGCTAGACATCTGGCACATTGAGCAAGCATGATTTTTGTTTAAATTCCCTTATTGTCCTAAAACAGTACCAGTTTCTACATGCTGTGAAGGTATAGTAAGAAAAATGCCCAAACATGTGCAGTCTGGCAAGTTTACTGTTTAAACGCATCAACATTAATTGATACCTGAAAATGGTGAAAAATAGCAAGTCCATCTATACATATAAAGGGAAAGAAAATGTGGGATATCATCTTGAATATAGACCCAGCTTGAGAATATTAATTTCTGACAACAAGGTCTCCATCTGGCATGTTAACAAGGAAAACTGAAAAGCCTTCAATTTTGATTTGTATTGGAATCCACTTGGTGATGTGTTGAGGTGCTAACCTCCGAAGTTTATAACATTAGGGTGTATCTCAGCTTGCTCCCTGTGCTGCTATAGCTAGCTTTGAAATGATCCCACCAGTGAACAAATCAGTTCCAAAATTTGAAAAAATGTATATTTAGAGAGCATTGAAGTTGTGAATCATTACTTTTGGAAAATTACTCTTTGTTGACTTTTTGTTGCGTTGCAAAATTACCTGCATTTACTCTCATCAGTATTCCAGCTTATTTTGCGCAACTAACACAATATTTTCCAGAATAATATTAAGTTGTTAAGTAGATGAGTTATTTATACTGAGAATATAAACAATTCTATGAACCACTGAGTCTCTTATGATGAACTAATTGTTTATATTCTCATTATGAATAACTCATCTATTTAGCAACTTCAGTTTTAATGTTATTCTGGAAAATATTATTGTTACTTGGGCAAAATAAACAGGATTGCTGATTAGGTCAAATTCAGGTGATTTACAAAGCAACAGTCAACAAATAATAATTTTATCCTTAATCCTGCACTTTGATCTATGGGAAACATTTTGTGCTGGCATTTCTCAGGCTGTATTCAAACCTGGAGAATTGTCCCTCTATTAGCCTTAGCCATCCTATTAATGTAACAGAAAGAAAATGGGTTTGATTCCAGAATGTAAGTAATGAAGAAAGGTGGTTTTATACTCATTCATACATAGGAACTGTAATGTGAACAATCTCAGTTGCTCAAGAAATGCTAGTCATTCCCTGTGTTCTTGAATTTTAAAAATGATCTGTAAAGTTGGAGGCAAGTAACAGATTTGGACACTTTGCTGAAAAGTTCAACCAGAACCATAAGAGTAATTCCCCCCTTTTTCCCATCTCCGATTACACAAATCAAAATTAAACCATGATTCAGCATCTCCGAGGTAAATAAACCAATAGGTGAAGGGTAGGGAGCTGCACGAAAATTAATATAACTGCTAGTAGGACACTATTAAAACTAGGAAGTGCAGATAATTGTAATTGAGTAAATGCGTTGATTTTAGTAATAAACCATAATAAAAAATATCTGCTTAATGGCCAGCTAAGAGGCAAACGAGAAACAACTCTCATTTTAATACCCCTGCTGTGCATCATGGGAAGCCAATAATTCATCCTCTAATTAGTCTCCCTTCTGTTGCTGTTGGCTAAAGGACAGGCAAAAAGGTATCCGCTTCATTACAATCTTGCCTCAGTAATCTTTAAATGTCTTTTCTCACTGCAGGGTGAAAGCACTAAACAGGGACAGAGAGAATGAGCAATTAAAGAGGGTCTGCTGGCATTGCGAATGTGGCTGTACTTTTGTAGCCTAATGAGAAAGCCACAAATCAGAAGACTGGTAGATGGAACAGCTGTGACTCTGCAGGAATTTCCTCACTCTCTTCTTATTTCAGTTCTCGGCTCTACATCATCAAATAGAGAGGGAAGAAAAGAAAGAGTAAGTCCTCCCACTGCTACATGAAGTCTGTGTTTCAATTATAACAACCTATTACAATTGATATCTTCTTTTCAGAATGGAACATTTAATTAAATAATCCCAAGGTCATGTTGCTGGTCTTTTAATCACATATTTGAATGGCAGCACCTACAGTTCAAATTTTGCTTCACAAAAATAGATTAAGGCATTATGAGGGGATTGTTAGAAAATCTATTGTGTTTACATTTTTTACTCTAATGTAGGGAAAAAAAGCAGAGAACATAGAATCACATAATTTGACAGTGCAGAAGGAGGCCATTTGGCCCATTGTGTCAGTAGCAGCTCCTGAAAGAGCTACCCAGCTAGTCCCATTCTTCAGCTCTATCTCCATAGCCCTCCAAAGTTATCACTTTCAAAAATATATCCAGCCCTCTTCTGAAGCCTGATATGGAATCCGCATCCACCACTTTCCCAGGCACCACATTTCAAATTCTGATCATTCTGCAATAACATGTGTTTCGTCAGCCCAAATTGGAGATACTGTGATTGACGAATTGCGGACATTGATTGGATAATGCAAACTTTCTACTGAGCGGGTTTGGGATTTTCCATTAGCAATCTTCTACAGCGCGATTTTCAACAGTGGTTTTCCATAACACGATTTTCCATAGTGCGAGGTTGCAGGGAAACACAACCATCATATTATAGCAGAATGACTTGTTCCAACAACTCTCTGAGTAAAGAGGTTTTTCCTTCTAGCTCTCTTGCTAACAAGTTTGAAATTGTGACCCCGATTTACTAACTTACCGACTAGTGAAAGACGAATATCCTTCTTTACCCTGGCAAATTGTTTATGGTTTTGAACACCTCATTAAGGTCACCTCGTAATCCTTTCTGCTCCAAGGAGAATATGTCCAGTTTCTCGAATATTTCCTTGCATCTAAAATACCTCATTCCTAGTATCACTCTAGTAAATCTCCTTTGTACTCCCTCCGGGGCTTTCATAGCCTTACTTTAAAAAATAAGGTGCCTACAAATGAACACAATTCTCCAAATGTGGTCTAACCAATGATTTGTAGAGGTATAGCACCATTTCCTTGCTTGTCCTACGTATATTCCCTCTTTGAAATTTTCCATGAAACCTATGTTCTAGTTTTAAAAAACTTGCTTTACAAACTCGAATTCTGTCATGTATATTTACAAAGAAAAACATGCATGTGCTTCCTGATTGCACTACTTGACAGGTTGCAGAGATGGGCTGAGAGGTGGCAGATGGAGTTCAATCTGGATAAATGCGAGGTGATGCATTTTGGAAGGTCGAATTTGAAAGCTGAGTACAGGATTAAGGATAGGATTCTTGGTAGTGTGGAGGAACAGAGGAATCTTGGTGTGCAGGTACATAGATCCCTTAAAATGGCCACCCAAGTGGACAGGGTTGTTAAGAAAGCATATGTGTTTTGGCTTTCATTAACAGGGGGATTGAGTTTAAGAGTCGTGAGATCTTGTTGCAGCTGTATAAAACTTTGGTTAGACTGCACTTGGAATACTGTGTCCTGTTCTGGTCGCCCTATTATAGGAAAGATGTGGATGCTTTGGAGAGGGTTCAGAGGAGGTTTACCAGGATGCTGCCTGGGCTGGAGGGCTTATCTTATGAAGAGAGATTGACTGAGCTCTGACTTTTTTCATTGGAGAAAAGGAGGAGGAGAGGGGCCCTAATTGAGGTATACAAGATAATGAGAGGCATAGATAGAGGTGATAGCCAGAGACTATTTCCCAGGGCAGAAATGGCTAACACGAGGGGTCATAGTTTTAAGCTGGTTGGAGGAAAGTATAGAGGGGATGTCAGAGGCGGGTTCTTTACATAGAGTTGTGAGAGCATGGAATGCGTTGCCAGCAGCAGTTGTGGAAGCAAGGTCATTGGGGACATTTAAGAGACTGCTGGACATGCAAATGGTCACAGAAATTTGAGGGCATACATGAGGATCAATGGTCGGCACAACATCGTGGGCTGAAGGGCCTGTTCTGTGTTGTACTGTTCTATGTTCACTTATGCTATTCTCTTGTCACAAACTCTATGTCAATATTTTATGATAATGGATCCTAATGCCTACATTTGGCTGAGTTTTGCCTGTATAAATGTGTCACAATGGAAATTGCTCTGGACTGATTCACTGAATGGTTTTTGTCAACATGACGAGCTGCCCCCTCAATTTTATTTTCTCTCCACTGAGAATTTTCCTTTTATGTAAAATTGTTGTTAATTCTCAAATTTTCAAAATTCATCTTTTCTTTAGCTTTTATTTTTGGGCTTTCAAAGTTTGACTTTTCTTTCCCATTCCCTTTTCTCTTTCACACTTCACCTTTCATCTCACCACTTCCTCTTGGCTTGTCCTTCCACTTTCCCTCACTCATCTATCTTATCTATCCTCTCTATCTTCCTTGTCCCCTTTGGTAAACTGGGGATGGAGTAGGGCATCTGACCCGGAGCTCGTCCGCTCTTCTTTTTATTTCTATTTTTCTTTTGCTTCTATCATTTTTTTCTCTTTTGTTTTATTTTACTTACTTCTTGGTGAAGAGCTCAGTCATGGCAATGGCAGCGAGCAGGCCCAGCAGCACTGACCCTGGAAGGCCCTGCAGCGCAGACTCATGTAGGCCCAGCACTGTGCGCTCAGGTAGGCCCAGCAGATTCAGGTAGATCCCAGCACCGTGGACTCATGTAGGCTCAGCAGCACAGGCTTGAGTGGGCACATCAACGTAGGCTTGAATAGGCTCAACAGCATGGACTTGGGTAGATCCAGCAACACAGACTCAGGTAGGTCAAACAGTGCAGACTCTGGTAGGCCCAGCACCGCGTACGCAGGTAGGCCCACCAGCGCAGACTCGAGTTGGCCCAGCAGTGCAGACTCACGTCGGCCCAGCAGCGTGGACTCAGGTAGACCCAGCAGCATGGACTCGAGTGGGCCCAGCAGCACAGACACAGGTCAATCGAGCAGCGCAGACTCAGGTAGGCCCAGCAGCTCAGACTCAGGTAGGCCCAGCAGCATGGACTCAGGTAGGCCCAGCAGCATTGACTCGAGTGGGCCCAGCAGTGCAGGCTCACGGCAGCGATGTCGGAGGTGAGTTTGGGTTTCCAGCAGCTTCTGCATCTTTGAGGGGATCCTCGTTCCAACTCATGGCTGCTGTGGTAGAGGCAAGTTTGGGTTCCAAATGGCATCTGCGTCCAATGCAGATTCAAGGAGGTAGTGGTGGAGGCAGGTTTAGGCCCAGTACAAGACTCTATGGCACTAGCAATGGCAATGTTGGCAAGGTGGGCCCAAAGCATGGCAATGGTGGAGTCAAGTTTGGGCTGGTTTAGTACCGGTGGCATGTATAATGGCGAGGCCTGGTGATGACTCATAATGGCAGGGTGTCAGAGCAGGTGAGAGTACCTAAGAGTGGGCAACCTTCGTTCCAGTGGCAGTGGCACAGTGAAGGGGACTCGTGCCTGGTCACCAGGCCCAAGATCTATGGCACAGCAATTGACAAGGAGGACTATAAAGTTGGACAGTTTTTATTTACTTTTTCATTTTTCTGCCTTTATATTCTACGTTTTGGTTTGTTTCTCCGAGATTTAAGATGGGACCAGTGAGTGGCGATACTGTTCAACACTTTTTGCTGTTTTTTTGTAAGAAGATACACGTGACAATAAATAAATCAAATTGCTCCTCTCGCCTCCTATTCCCTCGCCCACTTCTACTCACCTTCCTGCCAGCTTCCCCTCTCACTTTCTACTTCCCTTTCCACAAGCTGTCTCTTCCTCCTGCACCTCAATCCCTGCTTCACCCTGCTATCAATCCCCTTCTATCATCCCACTTCACGAAACAATTTTTATGAATAGTTGTTTTAGGGTCCAAAGTTCTTAACTGAGGAAGCAATGGCTCTTTAACTACTTCAGGAGGTGATGGTATCGATGGTAGAATAGCAGTATGCCTAGTCAAAAAAAATGTTTTCAGGAAACAGGAGGAGTGCAAATGTGGATAAATTGAGGGAAGGAGCCATACCATTGAGTAAGCAGATCTAGTGGGATCCAGAAGCCAGGCCAAAACATTTGACTGGTTGTTCTACTAGCCTCTGTATTTCTATGACCAGTTTTTGAACTTCCAAACCCTCCCTAATGACTTTAGGGATATTTAACACAAAGGGGTCCTCAGTCATCCCTGTTGCTGGAAGTTGGGAGAATACAATGTATTTTTCTTATTTGCATCCATCATAATGCTGCTGCTTAATTGCAAATTCAGAGGTTTCTGGGGTCAAGTTCCATTCACTGGATCTGAGCGCAGAAATCAAAGCTGATAAAATATATGTAGTACTGAGGGAGTGCTGCATTACTGGGGATGACATCTTTCAGAAGACACTGTAAACCAGGGTCCTGCCTGCTCTCACAGCTGAATGTGAAGGATACAGTCGCACTATTTCAAAGAAGAAGTTATCCTGTAGAGGCAGATACGTTTCCCTCATTCAACATTCAAAGAAACATCCGGAATATTGAGTCATGATCAGTTTGCTGGTTGTGGGAGGGTTGGTGCAATTCCAACATTTCAAACTGCTAGTATCCATTAAAAGTACTTAATTGGTCACTTCTGTGGACTATAATAATCACTATAAAAAAGCAAGTCTCTTTTCTTTCTAATCTAGCACCTCTTTCAAATAATACAAGCATGGACCACTGCCTGATAATGAAGTGGACATTCTATTGTTGCTTATGGTCAGCAGCAATGAGAACATTGAAAGTGGTGCTGTTGTGTGTAAAAACACTAATGGTCACATAAGACCATCACCATCAATAACATCCTGGACTTTAAAACAAATTGCAATGTTCTGACTCAACTGCCAATTTCTACAGCGAATGTAAAAAGGCTTAAGGTGAACAATGCATCAGCAATCTGTTGATATATTCGTGTGCTTGAGTTTGATTCACAATGAATTGAAGTAATTTGGAGGAAACCAGGGATATAACCATTAACTCCACAGACATTGGCAGTAATGCTCCACCTGTTCAAACTGTCTTTATTTTCTTTGTTCACAGGATTCACACACTATGGTTGTCACTGGCTAGGTCAGCATTTATTGCCCAATCCTAATTGACCTCGAGAAGATGGTGATGGCTTTAAGATGCCTTCTTAAACTGCTGCAGTTCATGTGCTGTAGGTAGACCCACAATGCTGGTAGCAATAAGTTCCAACATTTTGACTCAGATACGTCGAAGCAACAGCGACATATTTCAAAGTCAGGATGGGTTATGGAATGGAGGGGAACTTGCAAATGGCGGCATTCTCATACATCTACTGCCCTTGTGTGGATAGCAGAGTTTGTGGGTTTGGAAAGTGCTGTTTAAAGAACCTTGGTGAGTTGCTGCAACCAGTGTAGAATTAAAACAAAGTCATGTGATGTGGGTGCTGCTGAGGGCAGTCATGTGTCACCCAAATTGCTGAGGGACTGGAGTCACGTAGGCTAGAGCATGTAAAGATGGTAGATTTCCTTCCCTAAAGGATATTAGTGAACCAGATGGGTTTTACGACAATTTACAGTGGTTATATGGTTGCCATTAAGTCAGTGTTTGATTCCAGATTTTTATTGAATTCAAATTTCAGCATCTGCTTTGGTGGGATTTAACCCCATGTCACAACAATATTAGCCTCGGGTTCTGAATGATTAATTCAGTGACATTATCACTACACACATACCTCCCCAATATTGTTTGTTAAAAGAGTATTTCAGGCTTGCAATATTTTTGTGACATTTGTATTGCTCTCATTCTGTTAGCAGTCAACATATTTCAAAATGATTTCTGTAATTATTGTCTTTTCCTGTCTCTTCACAAAAGCAGTACACGTAGTCTTAAAGAGTCACTTAAGTAGATTTCTATTGTTATATTTGAAAACTAAACATTGTCTAGTCTGAGGGTAGGAAGGAAAATCTGGAGAAGAGAATCAAAGACTAATAGTGGAACACATCTGTTTTTTCCTTCCGTTGAAGTTAATGCAAATTTCCGGAAGGAGAAGATGATGCTCCCTGCCAGATTTTCTTTCTGCTCTGCCCAGAATATTCTTAATATTTGGGTGGTAAAGATAAAAATCTAGCTCTATACAGTTTGTTCAGAAGCTTGTAATACAAAAGCTCAGGAATTTCCTCAGACCTGCTCCCAATCCTTCTTTGTGGCCTCAACAAAAATACAACACAAAACTTGTGTGTGGCTGTGAATGAATCAGCTCCCTCGAAATTCTTGGCCTTTTTCGTCTATAAGACCATGGAATGATGGATTTATTTTAAAATTGCTTCTTTGTCTTTGCCTGAATTGCCTGTGACGGATTGCCTTGAAGTGCTTTGTGTGAATCAGTTGACATCTCACACCTCCAAAACCTATTTCTAAAACATATATTGATGTAACAACGTGCAGGCAAGTGTAAATAAGGCAGATGGCCTTGAGTGCAAAATAAATATCCATTACCTATTGCAGTCAGCATGTTCTTTCATTTTTTTGGATTGGTTTGACTATGATCAGCCTCACACCACAATGTTTCACAGAGAGCTGCTATGAATTATTTTGTATCTATTGCTGTTGCACCTTAAACTCATTTTCAGAGGACTCTTTATTTCAGCATTCTGCACAGAATTGTAAAATCAAGTCTGCCACGAAAACATACAACACTAGAATTAGGCTCAAAGTCATAGATTATAGTTTTTAAAATGCACATTATGATTTAGGGAGATTAATTTTTCCCATTTCAATGTCAATTATTATACAAAAGAAAATACAAGCAACTCAAACCAAATAAATCCTGATCAACAAAAACATGAAAATGCTTTCTTTAATTCTTCCTGCTAAATTGATCAGACTAGAATATAATGTATCCAAAGAGTTTTCAAAATATCTGAGTTTAAGGACTGAATTTTCAAGTAAAATGGGCAGGGTGGGGCATTCAATGATTTTTTGATCCTGATAGCATTTTTAATAAAGCATTGAGTGTAAGATTTTAGCAAGAAGCCCATAGCTGACTGTCTAGAAGCAAAGAGATTGAGAAAGCTGCAGTGGTTAAATGGGTGCAGCAACTGCAGTTATTACAATCGTAACACAGTAATCAGCTGGGGAGCAATGATAGCACAAAGTGTAAGCTCTGCAATGGCTAACCTCCCAAGACTCTCAGATGTTCCAGTGGAAGTAATGCTGACAGTCATATGAACAAGAAATCAAAGTTTCTTTGTCAACCAAGGAATCAATCTTCACATTAAGAATGTATAAGCTACCTGATGGGAGATTTGTCAGTGCCAAATCTATCCCTCGTAAATAACTGTTCGGTCCCAGAAACATTTTAATGATCTCAACAAGTTGGCTCAGGTAACCAAAATACTGCAGACAGTAAAGATGTAAAACACAAAAAGATGCTGGAAATCCTCAGCAGGTCAGGCAGCATCTGTGTGGAGAGATAAATAAATGTTGGTATTTGTCCATTTTGCCAGAGTGGCGAGGAGAGAGGAAGGAGTGAAGCTGCCGGGAAGGTAAGGGCTTAATTTATATTTGGGCAGTGGCTAAACCCAAGATACTACATGTGTAGTATCTCCCTCCCACCCACCACACCCCCCCCCCCCAACCAGAAGAAAAAGACCCTGTAAGGTAAGGCTTTTATTTCTTATCTTTCTTTTTCATTTATTTAAGTGCATTGTTTGGTTTTAGCTAGTTCATATAAAGCTAAGTCTGCAATGGCAGGGGACCTCAGACCCGTGGCATGTGACTCTTGCTTGATGTGGGAGCTTAGGAACATGTCTGACGTCCCTGACTCTTACACTTGCATGAAGTGTGTCCAGCTGCAGCTGTTGTTTGACAGCATGACGGCTCTGGAGCCATGGATGGACTCACTGTGGAGCATCCGCGATGCTGAGGAGGTCGTGGATAGCACGTTTAGTGAACTGGTCACACCACATGTTAGGATTGCTGAGGGAGACAGTGAATGGGTGACCAAAAGACAGAAAAAGAGTAGGAAGGCAGTGCAGGTATCCCCTGCGGTCATCTCCCTTCAAAACAGGTATAACATTTTAGATACTGTTGGGGGAGATGGATCACCAGGGGAAGGCAGCAGTTGTCAAGATCATGGCACCGTGCTGTTCAGAAGGACAGGAAAAAGACTCGTAGGGCCATAGTCATAGGGGATTCTATTGTGAGGGGAGTAAATAGGCAGTTCTGTGGCCGAAAACGGGACTCCTGGATGATATGTTGCCTTCCAGGTGCTCGGGTCAGGGATGTCACTGATCGGCTTCAGAGCATTCTAAAAGGGGAGGGTGAACAGCTGTTATCTTGGCGCATATAGGCACCACCGATATAAGTAGAAAGCGAGATGAGGTCCTGAAAGAAGAATTCAGGGAGCTAGGAGAGAAGTTAAAGGGGAGGACCTGAAAGGTGGTGATCTCGGGATTACTATTAGTGTTACGTGCTAGCCAGTGTAGAAATGAAAAAAATAGTCAGGATGAACACGTGGCTTGAGAGATGGTGTAGGAGGGAGGGGTTCAGATTTGTTGGACATTGGGACCGGTTCTGGGGAAGGTGAGACTATTACAAAAGGGACAGTCTCCATCTGAACCAGACCGGAACCAATGTCCTTGGGGGAGTTTTTGCTACTGCTGTTGGGGAGGTTTTAAACTAATGTGGCAGGGGTCTGGGAACCAGAAGTGAAAACAAGTAGACAGTGAGGTAGAGACTGGAGACTGTAAGAATTATGAAGATAGCACTAATAAAGGGAAGAATAGGCAGAGAGCAGGTGAGCGCAAAAGAACTGGTGGCCTGAAATGCATCTACTTTAATGCAAGGAGTATAGTGTGTAAGGCCGATGAACTTAGGGCTTGGATTGGTGCCTGGGAGTATGACATTGTTGCCATCACAGAGACTTGGTTGAAGGAAGGGCATGATGATTGGCAACTGAATGTTCCAGGATATAGACATTTCAGACAGGACAGGGAGGGAAGTGAAAGAGGGGGTGGAGTTGCATTGCTGGTCAGGGACGATATCACGGCTGTGCTAAAGGAGGACACTATGGCGGTCTTGGGTAGTGAGGCATTATGGGTAGAGCTGAGAAATAAAAGGGTGCAGTTACATTGTTGGGGCTGTATTACAGTGAGCGTGAGGTAGAAGAACAAATAGGTAAACAGATTATGAACAGATGTAGAGGCAATAGGGTAGTGGTGATGAGAGATTTTAATTTTCCCAATATTGACTAGGGTACGCTTAGCCTCAGAGGTCTGGATGGAGTAGAATTTGTAAGAAGTGCCCAGGAGAGTTTTCTAGAGCAGTATGTCAATAGTCCGATGAGGGAAGGGGCCATATTGGACCTGGTGCTGGGGAATGAGCCAGGACAAGTGGTAGAAGTTGCGATGGGGGATTTCTTTGGGAACAGTGACCACACTTCTGTAAGTTTTATAATACTCGTAGATAAAGAAGAGAGTGGTCCTAAGGGAAGAGTGCTAAACTGGGCCAAGGCCAATAATATCAAAATTAGGCAGGAGCTGGGAAATGTGGATTGGACACAGCTATTTGAAGGGAAGTCCATGTTTGATATGTGGGAGGCTTTCAAAGATAGGCTAACGATAGTGCAGGTTAGGCATGTCCCGTTGAAGGCAAAGGATAGGAAAGGCAAGATTTGTGAACCATGGATGATAGGAGAAATTGTACGACTAGCCAAGAGGAAAAGGGAAGCGTACATAAGGTCTTGGCAGCTAAGAACAGAATGGGCTCTGGAGGAATATCAGAAGAGTAGGACAAGTCTTAAACAAGGAATCAAGCGGGCTAAAAGGAGTCATGAAATAGCTTTAGCGAGCAGAATTAAGGAAAATCCCAAAGCATTTTATTCTTATATAAGAAGCAGGCGGGTAACTAGAGAAAGGATTGGTCCACAAAAGATAATGAAGGAAGGCTATGTGCCGAACCTGAGAGAATGGGTTAGATTCTGAATGATTACTTTGTATCAGTGTTCACTGAGGAGAGGAACACGGTGAATCTTGCTTGAGATTAGAGATAGAAGTTTGATTAGTTTGGATCACGTTGTCATAAGTAGGGAAGGTGTGTTGGGTACGCTAGAGATTATTAAGGTGGATAAATTCCCAAGACTGGATGGGATCTATCCCCGATTGCTGAGGGAGGCAAGAGAAGAAATAGCTGGGGCCCTGACAGATATCTTTGTGGCATCCTTAAGTACAGGTGAGGTGCCGGAGGACTGGAAGGTTGCTCATGTTGTCCCCCTGCACAAGAAGGGTAGTAGGGATATTCCGGGTAACTACAGAGCAGTGAGCCTGACATTGACGATGGGGAAGTTGCTGGAGAGGGCACTGAGAGATAGGATCTATTTATTTTGGAAAGGAATGAGCTTATTGGTGATGGGCAACATGGTTTAGTGCGGGGGAGATCATGCCTTACCAACTTGATAGAGTTCTTTGAGGAAGTGACCAAGTTGTTAGAAGAAGGAAGGGCTGTTGATGTCATATACATGGACTTTAGTAAGGCATTTGATAATATTGTAGACTAATGGAGAAAATGAGGCCACATGGTGTGCAGGGTGTTCTAGCTAGGTGGATAAAGAACTGGTTGAGCAACAGGAGTCAGAGAGGGACTTTCTCGAAATGGAGAAAGGTGACCAGTGATGTTCCACAGGGGTCAGTATTGGGGCCACTGTTGTTTGCAATATACATAAATGATCTAGAAGAGAGCACTGTTGGTATGATCAGCAAGTTTGCAGATGACATAAAGATTGCTGGAGTGGCAGAAAGCATAGGGGACTGTCAAAGAATGCAGGAGAATATAGATAGACTGGAGAGTTGGGCAGAAAAGTGGCAGATGGCTTTCAATCCAGACAAATGTGAGGTGATGCATTTAGGCAAGTCTAATTCTAGAGCGAATTATACAATGAATGGAAGAGCCTTGAGAAAAGTTGATGGGCAGAGAGATCTGGGAGTGCAGGTCCATTGTACCCTGAAGGTTGCTGCACAGGTGGATAGAGTGGTCAAGAAGGCATATAGTATGCTTGCCTTCATCAGACGGGGTATTGAGTATAAGAGCTGGCAAGTCATGTTAAAATTGTACAAGACATTGGTTCGGCAGCATTTAGAGTACTGTGTACAGTTCTGGGCACCACATTACCAAAAGGATGTGGACGCTTTGGAGAGGGTGCAGAGAAGGTTTACGAGGATGTTGCCTGGCATGGAAGGTGCTAGCTATGAGGAGAGGTTTTCATTAGAATAAAGGAGATTGAGGCGGGACCTGATTGAGGTTTACAAAATCGTGAAGGGTATAGACAGGGTAGATAGAGACAAGCTTTTTCCCAGGGTGAAGGATTCACTAACGAGAGGTCATGCTTTCAAAGTGAGAGGTGGAAAGTTTAAGGGGGATACACATGGTAAGTACTTCACACAGAGGGTGGTGGGCGTTTGGAACGCATTGCTAGCAGAGGTGGTAGAGGCAGGTAGATTTATTTAAGATGCGTCTGGACAGATGCATGAGTAGGTGGGGAGCAGAGGGATACAGATGCTTAGGAATTGGGCGACAGGTTTAGACAGTACATTTGGATCGGCTCAGGCTTGGAGGGCCGAAGGGCCTGTTCCTGGGCTGTAAAGTTTCTTTGTTCTTTTGTTCTTTGTCCAGTATAAATGTTGGTTTTCTCTTGTATTGTTATTATTGCAAATTGTTCTGATGAGTACAAGATGTAAAGCTTTAATAAAATGTATATTTCCTTCAGGAAATATATAATTGTGGGAAACTTTCAACCATGTCCACAGCCTTATAAAAATGTTTAATTTATTGGCCTAACAGGCGTTAATTGCCTACTACCAACTGACCACCCCCAATCCAGCTCTTTTTAAATTACATTCCAAAACTGTCAATCTTCCAGTGCTCTGTCCTGACGGCATTACAATTATCTCAATCCTTTGTTGACTGAAATTTACTAGAACTGTACTGTTCTAGCTGTGTGAATATTAAAGCTTAAATCAAAATCTCAATGAATTTTAATGAATAAGGTGTGATTGAAACAAATGGAATTAAAATCAGGTAATGTTCCATAGCAGGTGCTTAATTATTCCATCAGTTTATGACCTGGGAGTGAAGGCAAAAATCTACCTCATCATGATTTGGAAGGCATTTTAGCACTCTTATCTTGAGGAGTTAGCAGAGAGTTTGCAATATTGCCTCACTGATTAACAAATTCAGTTGAATGCAAATTGAGTTTAAAATTGTCAAGTGAGAGCATTTCTTGTTGCTGTTCAGACAATGCTGATTCTAGTGTTAACAGTTACCACTGGACAACACAATGGCATTTCATGTTCAGCTGGAGTGTGCATGTTATGGACTAGTGTAGGGAATAGTGTAGTTGGTGGTATAACCAAAAGGCCAAAGAGCCTCTTCTGTTCTGATTCTAGATAAAAGATATCATAAATTTTGATGCCAAAAAAAAGCTACAATCTGTTTACTTTTATTAGCCTTAAAGATAACCTCCATGCATTTAATTAATCTAAGGACCATTCATCCAACTATTTCCTCATACAATAAAATGCTTTTATCATTTCATCCATGCAGAATAATTGCACAAAGGAAAGTCATAGTGTTTAAAGTTCCTACTTGAGATGTTCAAAAATTGGTGCAAGTTCTAGTATTGCTGCTGAGTATAAATGTCATTGTATTCCATGTTACTTTTGAGACTGAAGCCCTGTAGTGGTCAATGTGACAATATATAAATGTATCACTATTAGAAACGCCATGAAACATTGTTTAGAAGTAAATGTTACAGAAATGTATTAGCTGAGAAAGGGCTATTAAGATGACATCAGTTTATTGAAAAAGTATTTATATATAAAACAAAATAATTCTTTGCTTTTTGTTCATTCTTGGGAATGGACAATGTTGGTGAGGTGAACATTGTTTATCTATCCGTATCTATGTGTTAGAAGGTGATGGTAAGCTGCAGTCTTGAACTGCTGATGTTTACGTGGTTGACTTACATCCATTGAGGTTTTTCCTGCAGTGATTTGATAATACTGAATGGTTTGTTAGGCCATTTCAGAAGCCATTTAAGAGTCAATCACATTGTTGTAGAGTTGGACTCACATGTAAGACAGTCATGGTTTGGATGCCAGATTTTCTTCCAGGAAATATAAGTGAACAACCAATATCATTACTCATGATGCTACTTTGAATTTTATTAAACAACTGAATTTAAATTCCCCTACATTTAAAAGCAGCATCACTTCGCTTAAACACATTGATTTGAGACATTTCTGATTGTTCTCCCTTCCCAAACAGATAACATTTGGATAAGATCCGCTATGAAAACAAAGTCTCTTGAACTGCTTTGGTGAGATCATCGTCAGCATTTTGTGAACAGAAGCGGAATTCACATGTAGGGAAGCTTTGCAGCTGGAAAATACTTAAATGCACGTAAGCTTTGTTATGGGCAAGTACTTCCACAACTTTACAGTCCTTGTTCAGCATTGTACAATGAAATGACCTCAAAGGCAGTTGAAACATGATATTGTTGCTGCAAATTCAAAATATATGTAATCTTATTAGATTAGACTCCTTATAGCAGGGAAACAATCATTTGGCCCAACAAGTCCACACCAATCCTCTGAAGAGTAACCCACCCAGACCCATTTCCTTCTGACTAATGCACCTAACATTATGAGCAATTTAGCATGGCTAATTCACCTGACCTGCAGGTCTTTGGATTGTGGGAGGAAACCCGCACAGACACTGGGAGAATGTGCAAACTCCACACGGTCAGTCACCCGAGGCAGGAATCAAACCTAGGTCCCTGGTGCTACAAGGCAAATGAGCTAACCGCTGAGCCACAGAGCCAGCCCAGTGGATTTGAAAGCAAATTATTATGGGTGGCATGGTGGCTCAGTGGTTAGCTGATGCCTCACAGCGCCAGGGACCCGGGTTTGATTCCAGCCTTGGCCAACTGTCTATGTGGAGTTTGCACATTTTCCCTTGGTCTGTGTGGGTTTCTTCTGGGTGCTCCAGTTTCCTCCCACAATCCAAAGATGTGCAGGTTGGGTGAATTGGCCATGCGAAATTGCCCATTGTGTTCAGGGATGTGTAGGTTAGGTACATTAGTCAGGGGTGAATAAAGGAGAAGAGGATAGGGGAATGGGTTTAGTGGGTTACTCTTCAGGGGATCGGTATGGACATGTTGGGCCGAAAGGCCTGTAGGGATTATATGATTCTACAAACAAAACTGCAGTAACACTGCAATCTTCAATGGTTTAATGTGGCATGCAGATACCATTAGTTTTAGCAAACAGTTTGTCTTCATGAAATTTGCCCACTGTAAGAATTGGATTGTAAACTGATATCCTTGCTATTAGTTATTACTCTGATAGCGGTGAGGGAGCACCAAATGCAGTGAGTAACTTGGGAAGATAGAGCAGGTTTAATATACTTTACTTGCAATTTGTGTGGATGAGAGCAGGGCCTGGTAGGAGGATTGGTAAATGAGCATAGCATCATTTGGAAACGGTCACTCAAGTAAGGAGATTTTGAATAAAGTCTGCCAGCAAGTCAGATGAAGCACAGCCACAGAACACATCAAACCCATCAACTGCTGTAAGTATCAGCACAGCTATGTTACCATCAACTGTTGTAAGTATCAGCACAGCTATGTTACCAGAGGATATAGTGTACAATAAGAGGTAACACTAAACAAGTCGCTATGTATGGATGAGAAGGCTTCAGCCATGGTGCCTTAGGATAGGTAAAACATTGTTGACTATAGAAGCTGTTCTCAAACCTTCTTCCCTACATTTCGGAATTCATTCTGATTGTGCATTGGTAAAGAGAAAATTGGAGAAATCATGGATTAAGCCACTGTCTGTTAAAGTATTATATGGCCTATTTACTTTACATTTTTAACTCCAAATACTTTTCTTGGGTTTAGCTTGGATTGAGCAGTCAAGTAGATATCTCTACTCTCCCTAGGACTCTTTACTTATCCAATATTTAAGTTATAAACCTATGGTTGAAATCGAAAATCTTTGAGCTGATTTTCTACTGGGGTTAACCTGGCTCTGATTCAAACCTGTGGACAAGTTTAGCAAGTTAGTTAGTGACTCGTTCCATCAACATTCAACATAATGGTGGACCTAAGAAAGCTTCTTTATGCCGTGGGTGAGCATTTCCAATTTAGGCAGAATGACATGAATAGGTCACATTATGTCTTTCAGTCTAACTTTTTCTTTGCTCAGTTGGATGTGACGTTGCACTGCTAAGCATTTTGAACCAACTTGTGGGGTTTCATGAGCCTGGAAACATACCCAAGGAACTTCCTCTCACCATAAATATTGATATTACATTCAAAACCCAGATTATTGCTCCCTTCAAGATCATTGCGATGTGAGAGAAAAGACTTGTATTTTTATAATATCTTGCACGATCTTAGGACAACCTGATGGTTGTGAAAAGCACTAATAAATATACACTATAATTTTCATAGGGCTGTAAACTGGGCAAGATTGTGGATGGTATGTGGAGGACATCAGGAAAACAAATTATATTTGTTTTTGAACAACTGCTACAAAAACTATGTGCTGATGTGGCACCACAAAAATCAAACCGTCATTTTACAAATCAGCTCCTGCCAACTCTGTTTAGTTGTCAGAGAAGTGCTTAGAGTTAGTTCAACATTTTTAAAAATATCTATTCATTCCAACCTTTTAGTCAAGGTTTTTTGATATTCTTTGCAATAAAGAAGTCCATCCTGAAACATATCTAATTACCTAGATGAACCAGAAATGTGATAGGAAGCCATCAGCGAGATCTACTACAGTGAGCACAAGCTTAAACTTCACAATACAGTACATTTACCACACTAAAGCATCCTACTGAATAAATTGAATCCTGAATGTTTGGTTAGTTACAAAATACATCTTTGCCACTGTTTAAATATTTCAAATTTGCTGTAATACATACAAAGTACAAAAAAGGATTAATGGCATTCGTTGAGAATTGATTGAAAAAATCACTAATCAAAACTTGTGTGACCGTGCAAAGCTCGAAATCTGGAAGTGGACCAAAAGTAAACCATCTTTAACTGGAGACAATTCAAGCAAATAGAATTATGGGGTAAAGGCTTCATTAGTCATGGAGAAAGGAGCTTAAAAAAATGCTCACAGCCAGCTTTGCTTTCATTAGCAGCTATTCCATAAAGACTCATTAAGAGATTGTTTATCTGTCAACTTTTGGATTTAGCTCTTAATCTTAGAACAGGTTTATTGAGCTACTACAGAAAGGATGCCCATGCAGAATATAGATTGAATAATCCAATCCTGAGATGTAACACTACAGATAATCATAAAGTAAAATGTTCAGTTGACATTTGTAAATATACATTGATGGCCTTTGGGTCACACTATTTTATATTGCAGAGTTTAATCTTGAAAATTAACTTTGTTATCATAAAGTATCAATAATAAAATGTTTAAAGCTAATTTCCAGGTAGGTTGGAAAGAATAAAGGGCAAGGCCACTGCTTGATTCAACGTTGTTCCAGATAGGGGCTTCATTTGAAGAATGAAGCTTTAATTATGAATTTAGGTGACCAATTACAGACGCGAAGGACCAGTGGTTTAGTTATGCTGACGTCAGGGTGAGTTGATGTGAAAGTAATGATGTGGGTGCACTCCTATCCACTTCTGGCACCGCTCATACCAATTACCACATTGTGAAAAGCAATTGAGTGGGCGTCTATTTAGTGTGTGCTGGAAATATGCAGAGTGGTCAATCACCATCTAGTGTTGATTTTACAACTAATCTGCCCTTTTGTGTCTTGCTGCTTCTGTAAATGAACTCTCTTAATCATGCAGAGTTTCAAGATGGATCCCTCATCAGCGTTATTTAAAGGCATTCTCTTTAAATTTGCAGGTGCAATGCTCTTGACAATAATGTTTACAGAGTTAATGGATGCACTGGGTTGATTGACAAGTCGTGAAAAGTTGCTTAAGTTGGACAGGACATGTGCTGGAAATCGCGAAAGAGCTGTGTGCTTCTGAAAGTCCTCCGAGTACACAATTTTCTCCCAGTCATGGCACTTTTGTCGCAATTCCCCTTGGGCTATGGCATCATGGAAGATGGAGCAAAGTAGAGAAGATGAGCTTATGCAGATGCAAAGGGCTCTCGGTGACCTTACCCACATGGGGTCTTCAGAGAACACTTCTCTTATTTACAGCTAAGCCAGGAGCTGTGTGCTCAGTTTCTCAGCTTCACCGAGGAATTGATCATAGATTTGTGTGATTGGACCTGCAGCCAGGGAAAGAGCAGGGAAAGGACCGAATTGCAATAGCCATCAATCTGAATGCAATTCGCAATCTTTCCCAACAAATTTTTCCAGGTTTGAACATATCTTAGATATTGACATCAGATCTTAGATCTCCATTCATCGCAGCATCTGGGAGATCACAGAAATTCTGTTTGCCAAGACAAGAGACATTTCTGTAAATAGAGGATCAGGAGGTGTGGCTTCATTAGATATGTCAAGATTGCTGGTATCCTCATGGTAGCTTGGTACCATCCAGGACAAAACAGCCCTCTTGATTTACACCACATTCACAAACAATCATTCCTCTATCACCAAAGCTTAGTAGCAGCATTTATAAGATGCACAGCAGAAATTCACCAAAGCTCCTTAGATAGCACCTTCCAACACGCAGCTGTTACCATCGAGGGGTGCAAGGCCAGCGGATACATGGGAATGCCACTATCTGCAAGTTTCCCTCCAAGCCACTGAACATCCTGATTTGGAAATTTATCATTGCTCCTTCAGTGTGGCCGGGTCAAAATCCTGGAATTCCCTTTGCATTGGCATTTTGGATGCACCTTTAATCAAATGGACAGTAGCGGTTCTAGAAGCCAGCTCCCTCATGACCTTCTCAAGGATAAGTTGGCATAGGTTGGCCTGTATTAGCCCAACAGGTCAGGCAGGATCTGTGGTGAGAGAGACAGGGTTAACATTTTGGGTCTTTGATGATTCATTGACATGAAATATTAACTCTGTTTTTCTCTAACCACTGAGGTTACTTGCCCTGTAGAGTACTTATGCCATTTTTAGTTTTCATTTTGGATTCTCAGCACTTGTGGTATTTTAGTTTTTGACTTTTCTTTATGAGGGAGTATGAATTACAACAGTAGTCAATTCCCCCATGACCTTCTCAAGGACAGGTTGATATGGGCAATAAATATTGGCCAAGCCAGCAAAGCCCATAACTCTAAATGAATAAAAATATCATAATGTTGGTGAATGTTTGCAATTCTGAGAGCAACCATAAAGCATTCATCCTTCGCAAAGTCATGAGCTCCAGTCATCTTTGAGGCCCTAATTTAAATCAGGAGGTAGCTACTTGTGACAAACGTTATACTCTTGCATGTTGTTTGAAGATTGTCTTCTCTACACCAATCACATGTGACAAGGGGTCCTCTAAAGAGAGTCATGTTGCAACGGAATTGTCACAGAGCAGATTATTGGCATCCTGAAACATTGGATCTGCCGCCTTGACCACTCAGAGGGATTTCTTCAGCACTTGGTGTGTGGGTTTTCTGATTCATGGTGGCCGGCTGAGTCAGCTCTAACCTGGTTATCATAAGGAAGCTATGCTTTACACCAGAAACTCAGCAACCATATCAAGAGGAGGAATTGGAAGAGAGAAGGCAGCTGACATTCACAGGTTATTCATGAGCATTACATCAATTTCCACTTTCCCTGAAAGAATTGTCAGAACTCCTCTGCTCAAAATTTCCTCACTTTACCATTCATCTGTTGCAGAATATCAATGTGTCCCCTTGGCCAAAATTCTCAAATAAAAGACATGAAAGATAACAAGCTTATAGAACATCATCCAACAAAACATTCAATACTCAGTACATAATTGCTCTTGTGCATTCCCTTGATGTCCAATTTTGCCTTATTTAGTGCTCTAATGCAGTGCAAACTCAGTGGCTACAGCATAACTACTTTCATGCGGCTCCATCTTGCAACTCAGCAAGATTAGGTGCAGTCAGCCTTGTAGAACCTCTCTGACAGCTTTTAGCTTTCAGTCGAAAGTTTGGAAAGAATCAGCATCTCAGGCAGCAACTGCAGTGAAAATGACAGAGTTAATGTTTTGGGCCTTTGATGATTCAGTGATATGAAATGTTAATTCTGTTTTTCATTCTCCACTGAAGTTGCTTGACATGGTGAGTACTTACACATTTTTCTGTTTTCACTTTAGATTTTCAACATCTGCGGTATTTTAGTTTTGAATTTCGTGTCTGGACTTTGAGGGTGGTATGAGTAACAGCAGTCTGGAGTGGCAGGGTGCCAGGTAACAGCAAGGGCACTGACAAAGGGGCAGGTGTGACAGCACAAATTCTGTCATCCTGAGAGAGGACAGCAGATTAATGCACCGGCGAGCCAGTGATTGTCCCTGGGGTAGTGCGTTGGTAATCCTGGCAAACTGGTAGAACTCAGATTGCTGGCATGTTGTGAGAGCCTACAGCTTCTATGACACTCATATCTGTGGCCATAGTGGCAGTAGCGTGCACCTGCATAGCCACAAGAAAGAATCATGACTTCAATACGAGTTTCCACTGCAGTCCTTCGATTGCATGGCTGCTGGTTAGACTGCACAAGAGGCTGAGATATTAGCCAGAAACACTGCATCTTAGTTGGGTCTGCAAGTACTTTGAGGGAGTTGGTCACCACTTCCACACTTTGGGCCATACTTCTGGCATTGATCCCTGTGGCGATCTGCTCTTACTGCCTTCACTATAACTATTGGGAGAGTCTCCTGATCCCTGGAGATAGGCCATGCCTCTCCTCCTTACAACTTCTTGCACTAAACCTTCTAATCTGCATCCTGCTGCACAATTAAGCAGCTTTCTTCCTGTTCCTAATTCTTTTCCTCAGCCATTTGAATGAGTGCAGCAGCCTTGAAGAAATGCAGGCTAACTTTAAAGCGAGCTAACCTCACACAAAACCTTGCTGAACATGCAGTGACTGAGTAGCACATTTAGCACTGGGCTGCACATCACTATCCTGGAAATGAACTCGCAGCACATTTGCATGCTGCTTGCATTAGTTTTAATGTTGTATATTAATGACACATCATGGTCCCTGTGCTTGTTGTGAGAACTTATTTTCACCCCTGGTGTCTGCTTTAGTGTGAATATTGATCCGATATCAAGATAACTATCCAGTAGTTCCTGATATATGTGCATCTAGTATAAGTTTACACAACAGCAAGATAAAGAGCTTGTTCCTATCACTTACATCATGTGACAACAGGCACATACAGATGTGGCAATGTAATAGATTGTCAGTCTAGCTGGTTCATTTTGAAGAATATGCACTCCAGCTAGCCTGCATAAGATAAAATACATCCCTTACATTGAAGGGGTATTTTGAATTACAATTTCTCACAGATTCTCACAGTAATTTATTTGATTATCACTTATAGTACAAGCTCACAAGATGGGTATGGCTGAATCAACTTATCTTCTTTATTTAAACATTCCCAGCAGTCCCCAAAGTGCCATCAAATTATTTATTCAATAATTCCAGGATTTTCATTTTCACTCCCCAGTATAGAATTTGTTCCATTTATTGATCAATCTTTGCATAAAGAATTTCCTGAGTGCAGACCTAAAATTGACTTTCACTACCCTTTTCTCATATCTGTTCATGGGATGAGGGTGTCACTGACTCGGTCAGCATTTACTGCCCATCCCTAATTTCCCAGAGAGCAGTTAAGAGTCAACCACATTGCTGTGGGTCTGGAGTCACATGTAGGCCAGACCAGGTGAGGATGGCAGTTTCCATTTCTAAAGGGCATTAGTGAACCAGATGGGTTTTTCCTGACAATCAGCAATGGTTTCACGATCATCATTAGACTCAGATTTTTATTGGATTCAAACATCACTATTTGCCATGGGGGAGATTCAAACCCAGGACCCCAGAACATTTCCTGGGTCTCTATATTAATTGTCCAACAATAATATTACTTGGCCAATGCCTGTCCTTACATCATTATAGTTTACATGTTTTTTATATATCTGAGTAATGTTATCCCCCGTTGTCACCTTTTTTCAAAGCTGAAAACTCCCAGCTTTTGCAGTCTGTCCTCATAAATCAATCATTCCATTAGTAAAATGCTTCTGCTGAGCAGGGAAGTAATTCACATAAGAGCCTCTAGGTGTAGAAGCTGGTTCGTGCCGATGTATTATACATGGGCATGAAGTAGGACTACATTTCTTGAGGTGAAGCCACAGATACATAAGCATAGCCCTTTCGAAAGCATGGCAGCATTCATGGCTGTTCTTGCCAAAGGATAGATTTTTAGGTACCTCCAAGGTTTCCATTCCAACTGACATTTGGTTATTTTATAGGGATAGCAAACGGTGCTTTCCTGAGGTGAATGTTTTCCAGAGACCAAACTTTAAAAAAATTATTTTTCAGTAAATGTGTCAGCATACTTAAAATATCAGAAGGCTGAAAATTAAACATCAGGACCTGAACATAGAACACATCGAAGGTCGACTGCAATATGTCTGGACCTTGTGTAAATATTATCTCACACAAAGATCCACCGTAACATAACATTTAGGGGGTGAAAATAAAGCTCTCAGAAATATCAGTGCTTTTAAAGATGATCTAAAAATAGATTATTTTAAAAGTTCAGTTTCAGTTACTTAACGTTTTCTAGAGCCATGTGATTTGTGGCACTGGTATAGCATATTGCAAAAGTTCTTTGTAGACGAAGGTACGTTGATGTCTTAATAACAAGTTTATTTTGTTGTAGGAAATGTAGTCAACAACGCACGTTGAAATTAATCACTTCATGTATAGGGGCATAAATGCTTAATGTACACATATAAAATTCTTTGGCCAACCACTTTATTGCTAGTGTTAACCAGTTTCAGATAAATGGATTAAACGAGTAGACAAAGGAATTTTAGATGACTGCTATTAAATGTTTCTACACCAATATTCATAGCCTAATTATGCATCTATTGAGGTACCAATACAAAGTTGCACAAAGAGAAATGAGCACTGTTTAAGATGATCTATTACTTCCATTAAATAACAATGCATGGGCCTGACCTTAATGAAGATGCAGGAGGTATGCCAGTTTGCTGTCACTGCCACCAAATGATTTGAGTTTGGTGCTGCACGGATGAAATTACTGATTCACTGAGAGTAGCTGATATAGTCTGCATTAACTTTAATGAGATGATCCAGAACATGCACTTTATTCCACAATTAACATTGTGCTGTAGATAAAGTTGCCCTAACTAGTCTACTGTGGGATTGAGTGTAAGACTTTGCTGAAAGCATTTGAGTGGAAAGGAAATACAAATGTCCTTATGTGTTCTTAGACATCAGTTGTCTACTATTTTATTTATTCTTTTGAATAATTTATTCCAGTTTAATTCTGTGATGCATTGTAAACACTGACAGAAACTGCATGGAACCAAAACCACAGTATAGCATTTTACTATTCAGTGTGACATTTTATATAAACTATGTGCTTAATAAGCACATAAAGCAGCAAACCATCGTCCTCAATGTCCTTATAGAACCTGTTGTGCTATTATCATGGAAAATAAAAATGCAGGTTAGTATGGAATGTGAAAAGGCCACTCAAGCTTCCGCAAACAAAAAAAGGTAATATGTATATTGCATTTCTGATATCCCAATGTGTATTTAAGTAGCAGGCTTGAAAAGGATCAGTGCTCAGCCATGGGGGGACAGTTAGAGGAAGCAATTGAAAGCTTGCTGAAAGAGTGCATTTCAACTTGCACTTTTAAAGGTGAGAGTGAAATAAAGGATTTTACCAAGGGTAATCCAGGCAGGACAATTCAGGCAGTTCATTGCTCTGTCACAAAGGGACTGGTGAAGGGAAGGAGATTGGACACAGCAAGACAGAAATGAGGGGCTGAATGACGAAGGAATGAATATAAGATGAAAGAGCTGTGGGATGTTAATTAAACCCAGGAAGATAATTGAAAATGAAAATGAATTTTAAATTAAGTACATTGAGGGCTCATGAGTTAGGGAGTGTACTGGAGGAATCCATCTAGGTGATGACTGGACAAATTGAAGAGTGGACATGGAAGACTAGTATGGAATAACTGAGCAGAAGTTCCTTCTCTTATTTGCACAAAGTCCATTTCTAACTCTTCTCTTCTGTTTCCATTTTTGGAAGTTGGTTATCAACTGTGAACACTTCCTCATACCCACTTTCTATAATGCATCAATTCCATTCTCTCAGTTTTCGGACTTCATCACATCTGTTCTGATAATGCAACTTCAAGTCCTGTGCTCCCAATGTTTTTCCCTCAATTAGGAACAGCGACCTCCCCCCACTCCCCCCCATCCACAAAAAAGGTTGTCAACGAGCTCTGCATCATTTCCTACACTTCCGTTCTTATCCCTTCCTCTCCCTCCCAGAACATTGAGAGGACTCCCTTTGTTCTCACTTTCCACCCCACCAGCCTGTGCCATTTCCACTGCATTATGCCACCACCAAACACCTCTTCCCCTCACCTTTTTAGCATTCTAGAGGGACTAGAATCGGTTAATCCCTCAATTAACTCCAACACTCCTCCCTCATGCCACAATATCCCGCCAGTTAAGAGAAAGAAAAGTAGTACATGCCTTTTTGGCTCCTCTCTCCTGACTGTCCAAGACAGCAAATGCTGCTTCCACATGAAGCAAGAACATACATGGCTTTTCTTTGCCTTAATATACCGTGTTCAAAGATCACAATGTGATATGCTGTATCCCGAGGAAACCAGACTCAGATTTGATGCTTACTTTGCAGAATACTTTCACTCAATCCATTAGTGTAACCCTGAGCTTCTAGTTACTTGTAATTTTAATTCTCTGCTCTGTTCTCAAGCTGACATCTCTGTCCTTGACCTCATGTGATGTTCCAAGGAAACTCAAATGAACCTCAAAAAAAAGCATCGCATCTTTTAGTTAAAGACTTCAGCCTTCTGGACTGAAGATTGAGTGCAACAATTTCAGAGTTTAATCTGTGCTCCAATTTTGTTACCTTTTTCTTTGCAGGTTTAAGCTTTAATTCATTTTGGCCTCATACCACCAACTCTTTTGTCATCTGATTTATTCTGCCTTACACTCTAACAAAGAAGATCTTTTCATTTCCTTTAAACCTATCACATGCTGAAGATTTCCCAGTTCTGGTGGATGTCATTGAAGTGAAATGTTAATACGATTCCTCTCTCCACAGATGAAGCTGTTACTGTTGCTGCCTTGTGATTTTGTGCTTCCAAATTTTCCTTCTTGGAGGTGCTCAGGCAATCCAAGTGATCAAGACAATTCTTCCTGCGAAAGTGACAAACTTCACATTTCCCTCCTTATACTCATTCTGCCAGATTTATACCCACTCAGCGTGTCTAAATCCTTTTGTCTACTTCACAACATATGTTCCTACTTACCTTGGTGTTATGTGTAAAGGTAGCCACTATGCTTTCACTCCTCTCACCTATGTCATCAATATAAATTGTAAAACATTGAAGACCCAGCATAGATCCCTTTGGGATTCTGCCAATCAGGTAAAGACCCATTCATGAATACTCTCTGTTTTCAGTTAACTTCAGTCAATTCTGTGATCCATGCTAACGTGGTACCTCCTATATCATGATTGTTTACTTTCCACAATAACCCTTGATGCAACACCTTATCAATGTCTTCTGGAAGATCTAAGCATAATATATCCGTAGCCTCCCCTTTATCCACAGTGTATGTTCAAAGAACTCCAATTAATTGGTTAGTCATGATTTCCCTTTAATGAAACCATGCTGGCTCTTCCAATTTACTATGGGTTCCTCTAGGTGAATAACTACAATCTCTTCCAATGATTGATTCCCTTCCATCTTTAATACTGGGGTTTTATTTAATGCTTTCTAGTATAATGGCATTTTTTCTAAATCAAGAGAATTTTGGAAAATTAACACCAATGTATCTACTATGTCATTAACTCCCTCTTTTAAGACCCTAGGATGAAGTCCATGTGGATATGGAGATTTGTCAGCCCACAGCTCCATCAGCTGGCTTTGTACCACTTGCCTTGTGATTGTTATTTTACCATGTTCCTCTCTCACTTCCAACTGCTAATTTATAGCTATTACTGGAATGTCTTTTTGTATTCTTGTACAGTGAACACAGAAAAAAAGCATTTGTTTATTTCATCTGCCATTTCTTTATTATCTATTAACTCTGTATGCTCATTTAACTCATTATACTTACCCTTTACTTTTTTAAATACTTGTGGAAACTCTTACTATTCATTTTTACATTTCTAATTAGTTACCTCTCACTCTAATTTCTTTCTGTTGGTTTTCTCTTCAGATGCTTTACCATTCTTTATATTGGCCAATCATTTGACCTGACATTCATTTTTATGAAGTTCTGTGCTTTTTCTTCAAATTTGATGCTTTCCCTAACTTCTTTATTTAATTAGTTATTTAGTTGTTTGTAGTGGGTCCTCCCTTTCAAATTTTTCTTTATAGTGGGAATATCCTTCTTCTGAAATATCTCTTTTAATGTCTGTCTGCACTATGTTTCTGTTAATCTATTTCCAAGTCTTAGCTAGCAGTTCACTCCAACTAGCTCAGCTTTCATGACTACATGGTTGCCTTTAGACCTAAAGTTTTTAACTTTCACACTGGCTGTAAAATTCCATCATATTGTCATTGCTGTGACCTAGGAGTGCCTTAACTCTGAGGTGATTGATTAATCCTGTCACATTACACAATACCAATTACATTACAAACTGTTATGAAGGAGCAGAAAGTGTTGGAGTTCTAATATAATTTGCTCTCCGGTCAGTTCCAAAACATGGTGCTCTAAAAACTTATTTTGAAAGCATTCCATGAATGTTTCATCCAGGCTATTATTGCCAATCTGATTTTTTTTCCAGTTTATGTGTAGATTACTGCCATTCATTTATGACAAGCACCAATATTTTTCTTATATACTTTGTCCTACATTGTGGTTACTGTCAGGGGCATGCAGATCACTTCCTTTAGTGACTTCTTTCCCCTATGACTTCTCATCTCGACTCAAACCAATTCTGAATTCTGATGTCTTGAACGAAAGCAATCTCTAACTATTGCATAAATGTCATCCTTGATTAACAATGCTCCCACTCCACCTTTACCTAGCTTCCTATTCTTTTTGAATGTCATATACCTCTCAACACTCAGGACACAATCCCTATCACCCTCAAGCCAAGACTCTGGAATGACATTCAGATTGTATTTGTTTACTTCAAGGAGCACTATCAATTTGTTTACTTTGTTATGATTGCTGTATACATTTAGGTATGTAGCCTTTAGTTTCATCTTTATGTTATCTTTGTTTCTTCCTGCTATTCTCTCATTCTCATTTCCAACATTACTATTTTCCTTTCTTGTCTCCACTCTAATTTTTCCACATTTAATCCCTTGTCACATTTGTTTTTCTAAACTTTCTTTATTTCCCCAGATATGTGGTTCACAGGTTTCAGGTGGATACTACCCCAAAAGTACAGCCACACTTTCTCCAATCCTACTGTCAATGCCCCACAAAGCAGAACCCACTTCTCCTCAACCAGTTTTTGAGCCATGCGTACATCCGCCTAGACTGTTGAATCTTTCCCCTTACCTTGCAAGTCCCTTTCGAGGCCGAGAGCTACTATTCCAAATCCTGGCACTGAGCAGGAAATACAGCTCTCTTTACTGTTAGCCTTTGTTACAGAAAACAGTGTCAATCCCATTCTCTACACTATCCCCTACTACCACTGCATTCCTTATATTTCCTGTCACTTGAATGGCGAGCTATCTCAGTGTAATGGTCAGTTTGCATATCCATCCTGCAGCTTTAACTGCCTTCCAAACAGGCTGACAGAATTTCAAATCTCATGGACAATTGCCGAGGCTGACACGCCTGCACTCCTGCCCTTTGTGTCCCCTTACCTGCCTGACTCACAATCGTGCCCTCCTGCCTCTGGCTACTGGCCATAGCCTAAGGGGTGTGACTGTTGACAGAGCAAAGAATCCAGGTAACTTTTCCCCTCGCTGATTCATCACTGTGTCTGTAGTTCAGCCTCAAGCTTAAACTCTGAGCTGATGGTGCTTAAACTTCAAATACAATGTTGGGACAAGGATCCTCAAAATCACTTGAGGTGCCCAGGTGCCAACAGGCACCCATGGGGAGTAGCAGTGCCAGACAGGGAGCCCAGGTGCTTAATCTCAGGCATTCTAAAGGTGCTCTTCCCTTTCACCTCCCGTCTGCCAGTGAGCCCACTGTCCGCAGCAAATCAGGCTGAGGAGGGTACATCTACATCAGTATAAGTGACTCTGGCCAGCTTAAAGGACTCCTGTCAAACACTTCAGCTGGGTGTTTCACTCAGCAGGCTCCTTGCACCCCAGTTGTGGTTGCTGGTTGTACACCGAGATGTAGTTGTAGGTTAAGGAAGAGGAAATCCTTCTGAGGGTATCTCATTGTCATAGGAGCTTTTTATAGAAATATATCTTCACGTTTACTGTTCTAATATTTGCTGCTGTGTTATTTCCCTTTTGGTATCTTCATGGTGTCACAAAGCTGGTCCCTTTTTTCTAAAAGCTGTTCCTTTTCTCTAGGACATTGTGTCCTTGGTTTTTCTCAGAGGGGTCATAAACCAGCTCCTGGTTCCGATTAGACTGGTTTGGTATCGAGCTTACAGGGTATTAAGAGGCCTTTTTGTTTATGTGTAAACAGATGAGACTTCAGGCCAAAGTGGTCAGGTTTTAAAAGTGACCTGTATACGAAAGGGGAGTGCTCGGCTCTCTAGCTGAACAGTTCAGTGCAGAAATAGTTAAGAATTCAACTGTGAGCTATGTAGAAACAAACTTTCTCTCTCCTTCTGTCCTTACTAACTTCAACCTGTAAGCATGTGTCTATTTGTACTGTTTTTTAAGGGGGTTTGCTTAGTGGGACTGTTGTGTATATTCAAAACAGCATAATTAAGTCTAGTTTGAATTGACTGAGTTCTGAAGGGGTTCTTTATTCTGTTCTTTTTATTTCATAGTGTAATTTTGTGAATACATTTCTGTCTGTTTTAAAACCTGGTAGTCAGCCTCACTAACTTACTCAGGGTAATTTTCACTATCCACTTACCGAAACAAATTGCAATGTTATGGTCTGGGCTGCCTGCTCAAGAATGCTTTGAGTGGTCTGGCCTAGTCCATAACAGGTTGGGGGCTCTTTGTGGGATTTTAAACAGCTAATGTCTTTACTTCGGGTAGTGCTAGTGTCTTTACTTCGGGTGTTGGTTTGGTTGGGTAGACAAAGTTTGGGACAATAATAGCTCTTTCAGTCGCCAAAAGTTTTCTGGAAGTGGATACAGTGACTTTGGAAGTTTTGCAAAAGGTGAATAAGACCAAGCAGCAGGAATTAGCAGAGAAGCTGGAATTGGAACTGCCTGCTTCTGTGAGGAAAGGAGAGATTATTACAGCAGTAACTCAGCATTTAAACTTGCTGGAGAAACCATCACAATCTAAAGTGATGGTAAGAATTCAATTACAAATGAAGCAGCTTGACTTAGAGGCAAGAGATAAGGAAAGGGCAGCAGAAATGAAACAGTTTGAATTATGATTAAAAGTAGAAGAAAAAGAGAGAGCAGCAGAACAGAGAGAAAAAGAGAGTGTTTGAACTTCAGAAAATGACATTTAAAAAGGAAAGTCAGCTTAAAAGGCTTGAGATAAAAGCTGTGGATAGGCTTAGTGAGGAAGAGAGTGAGGCTGAGCAAGCCTCTGGTAGTCAGAAGCCTAGTGAGAAACTGTTTAAGTGTGTTCAAGCATTACCTACATTTTATGAGAAGGATGTGGACGTCTTTTTCATCTCATTTGAAAAGTTGGATAAACAAATGCAGTGGCTAGTGGCAATGTGGGTTTTGTTGATCCAAACGAAACTTGTAGGTAGAGCTAGTGAGGTATTCGCATCACTGTCAGAGGAGGTATCTGGGGAGTATAAGGAGGTGAAAAAAGCCATTTTAAGTGTTGTGAGCTTGTATGAGAAGCTATAGACAATGCTTCAGGAATCTAAGGAGGGACCCATGTCAAACCTACATTGACTTTGAAAGGATCAAACAGAGTAATTTTGATAGATGAATAAGTGCTATAAAAATTGAGGAAACCTATGATGCCCTTAACGAGGCAATTATTTTGGAGGAATTCAAAAATTCATTCCCTGAAGTAGTGCAAACTCGTGGAAGAGCAGAGAGTTAAAGCGGCAAGGTTAGCAGCTGAATTGGCTGATGATTTTGAGCTGGTCCATAAAACATGGTTTGGCTTCCAGCATCAATTTCTGTCCATGAGGGATAGAAACTGGGGCAAAGAGAAATCCTCATGTGGAAAGGGAGAGGTAGATCTCAGTGAAGATCATAAGGATAACTTATCACAAGGTAAAAAAGAAACCCTTGAGGGGGACAAAGAAGTTAAAAAGCTCCTGTGATTTCATTGTAATAAAGTGGGCCACATGAAATCACAGTGTTGGTGAGCTAGGAGAAAGTCAAATGTAGGAAAACTGGATGAGCCTGAGAGTTTTGTTGGATCAGTAACAAAAAACACAAGGGAAGTTAGACAACTGCATCAGAGTGTACAAGATAATCAGTGGTTGATTAAGGAGGAAGTGCCAGATCTGCTTAAAAAATATACGAAGGGTAGAGTTTATTCACATAGGCCAGGATAGCAGGTAAAGAGGTTATAATATGAAGGATCCACTCAGTCTGTAATGCTGAAGGATGAGGAGATATGTACTCCTGAGGGACTATTACCAGAAAAGGTTCCAGTAATAGGAATTCATGGTGAGCCAAAAAGTACTCAATTATGTAAAGTAAGGCTACAAAGTCCAGAGAAGAGTGGAGAATTTGTGGTCGGAGTACTGGACAAACTCTCAGCTCCAGGAATACAATTTGTCCTTGCAAATGATATAGCTGATTCACCGGTAGATGTGCTGCCTACTCTAGTTGAAAAGCCAGTGGATAGGCAGGCAATTGAAGAAATGAAGGATGCTTATCCAGGTATTTTCCCAGATTGTGTTGTCGCAAGATCACAGAGGCAGAAGCTCTAGCAGGAGAGATCAAAAAGCACAGATAAGGAAGCTGACATAGCTTTATCCGAGGCTTTTTTTGGTCAGATAAGTGGGACAGAGCAGGAACAATTAGGAAACATGCAAGTACTTTTAGCTCTGCTAAACTGATTGAGTTAAAGCAGAAAGATGAGAACTTAAAACAGTTATATAAAAAGGCATATACAGAGAAGGAGAGTAAATGCCTTTCTGTGTGTTATTACTTAACAAATTATGTCTTAATGAGGAATTGGAAACCAGCACACATTCAAACAGATGAGAAATGGGCAGAGATTCATCAAATTGTTTTGACAGTAGGATATAGAAAAGAAGTGCTGTGAGTTGCACATGAGTGACCACTTGGAGGTCATTTAGGGGTGAAGAAAACAGGCTAAAAAACAAAGACATTTTTACTGGCCTGGACTACATAAGGATGTAGTTGAATTTTGCCAGATGTGTCATACATGTCAGCAAATCAAGAAACCACAGGCAGTAATAAAACCTTCACCTTTAATACCTATTCCAGCATTTGAGGAACCTTTCACAAGAGTCTTCATTGATTGCATAGGTTCTCTACCGCAAACAAAAAGTGGGAATAGTATTTATTAACAATAATGGATGTGTCGATTAGATGGCGAGAGGCAATCCCATTATGCAACATCACAGCTAAAAGGGTTGTAGAAGAATTACTAACATTTTTCACTAGATACAGACTAGCAATAGAGATTCAGTCAAATCAAGGAACAAACTTCACATCACATCTATTGCGTACAATCCCGAATAGCAGGGAGCACTAGAGAAATGGCATCAAACACTAAAGACCATGTTGAGGGCTTATGGTCAGGATTATCCAGATGATTGGGATAAGGGAGTTCCATTTGTACATTTTGCGATCAGAGATGCATTGAATGAATCGACCAAATTCAATCCATTTGAATTAATTTTTGGGCATAAAATAAGAGGACCATTACAATTGATTAAGGAGAAATTAATAAATCAGAATTCAGAGACCACCTATTTGAACTATGTGTCAAATTTTAGTGAACAATTAAATATAGCTGGAGAGGTGGCTAGACAGCATTTAAAAGTATCACAGCATACAATGAAACAGAGAGCGGATAAGAAATCACAAATTTGCAATTTTGCAATTGGAGATAAGGTGTTGATGTTATTTCCAGTAACAGGTGAGCCTTTAAAAGCAAGGTTTAGTGAATCTTATCAAATTGACAGGAAATTGAGTGAGGTGAACTACTTGATAAGGACTCCATACAGGAAGAAATCTCACAGAGTGTGTCATGTGAATCTGCTCAAAAAGTATTTTGATAGGGAAGGAAAGCAAGAGGAGAAGGTGTTAATGATTATAAGGAAGAACCAAGTTTAGAGGATTCTGAATTGGACATTCCTCAAATCAAATTGGAGAATGAGGAAGATATCAAAAATTGGGATAAACTATTGAGTTACCTTCCACAAGAAAATCGAAATGGCTTGAAAGAGTTATTACTATCACATGGGGAGAAATGCAGAAATAAATGGGAAATAAGCTAATTGTGTATGATGTAGAAACAGGATATGCTGTTCCAATTAAGCAACATCCTTATAGGCATAACCTTCTAAAGTTGGTACAGGTTGAGAAGGAGATAAAGCACATGCTCCAAGATGGCGTAATCAAAGTGAGTTATAGTGACTGGAGCTCACCCATAGTCATGGTGCCAAAGCCAGGTGGTACCCAACATTTATGTTTGGACTATTGCAAAGTCAACGGTGTTACAAAGACCGATGCATATCCAATTCCACAGTTGGAGGACTCTGTCAAAAAAATGGGACAAGCAACTTACATTTCTAAGATGGACTTTCTCAGAGGCTACTGGCAAGTACTTCTGTCAGAGACCAAAGGCAATTTTGACTTTCGTAATGCCAAATGGACCATATCAGTTCAAAGTCAAACCATTTGGTTTGAAAAAATGCTCCAGGCATATTTCAGAAACTGACTAATAAGGTCAATGCCAGATTACCTAATTGTGTTGTTTACATTTGATGACTTGATGGTTTTTAGTCACTCATAGAAGAAACAGTTACAGCATTTATCGGACTTGTTCGATCGACTTTGGAAGGCAGGCTTGGTAGTAAACCCAGCTAAAAGTGAATTTGCCAAATCCCAAGTCACCTTCCTGGGCCATGTTATTGGACACGGACAAATGGCCCCATAGGATGCAAAAACAAAAGTAATTGGGGAATTTCCCATACCATCGATGAAAAAAGCAGTGCTACGGTTCCTGGGGTTGTGTGGATTTTACCGAAAGTTTGTGCTGAACTTTAGCAATGTGGCTGCTTCACTCACTGAATTGTTAAAAAGGGGCAAGAAGTTTCAGTGGACACGGCCTGTCAAAAGACATTTGACAGCCTAAAAACTGTGCTGACCACTACCCTAATATTAGCCACACTGGATTACACAAAGCCTTTCAAGGTGGCTATTGATGCCAGTGATGTGGGTGTCAGTGCGGTGCTCCTGCAGGAGGATGACGGGGAATAGAAAGACCCATCGGGTATTTTTCCAGAAAATTGAATGCTCATCAACAGAAATTCTCAACAGTGGAGAAAGAGACTTTGAGCTCAGTGTTGACATTACAACATTTCAGTGTTTATATTACCAGCAATGCATCTGAGACAATCGTATACACTGATCATAACCCATTGACATTTGTGGAAAAAGTTAAGGACGAAAATGCCAGACTGTTTCGATGGAGCTTGTTGTTGCAGCCATTCAGTTTGACAATTGTGCAGGTGGCAGGTCCCGAAAACTGATTGCCGATGCGTTATCGAGACTTGATTGAGATATGGAGGCACTCGGTGGCGTGTGTCCTGCGGCCTGAATTTGCATGTAGTTATGCAGGTTTGCATTTTTATAGTTAGTATAGTGTATATGTGTATTTTAGGCTACTAACTAGTTTGTTTTTGAAGGGCTTTTAAAAATGAAGCCATCTTTTGATATTGATGGGTTTTTGTTTAAGCAGAGAGGTGTCACAAAGCTGGCTCCTTTTTCCAAAAAGCTGTTCAATTTCTCAAGGATACTGTGCCCTTGATTTTTTTTTTCAGAGGTGTCATAAACCAGCTCCTGGTTACAATTAGACTGGTTTGAAACAAAGATTAAGGGGTATTGAGAGGCCTTTTTGTTTACATGTAAACAGTCCAGTCTTCAGGCCAAAATGGTCATGTTTCAGAAGTGACCTGTATAATGAAAGGGGAATGGTCAGCTCTCTAGCTGAGCAGTTCAGTCCAGAACTAGTTAGGTGTTCAGCTGTGTGCAAAACACACTCTCTCCTTCTGTCCTTCTAACTTCAACTTGTAAGTATGTGTTCAATTTGTACTGTTTCTTAAGGGGATTTGCTTATTGTGACTGTTGTGTATATTCAGGACAGCATAATTAAATTAAGTTTGAATAGACTGAGTTCTGCAGAAGTTCTTTATTCTGTTCTTGTGTAATTTTTCCATTGTGTAATTTTGTGAATCAATTTCTGTCTGTGTTAAAACCTGATAGTCAACCTAGCTAAGTTACTCTCGGTAATTTTCACTGTCCACTTACTGAAACAAATTGCAAAGTTATGGTCTGTGTTGCCTGCTCAAGAATGTTTTGAGTGGTCTGGCCTAGCTCATAACAATTGTTATGTGAGGTAAAAGAGAGGACGTCTTCTCTGTAACCAAGGAGATGTTGCCTATCCCTCGGGACACCACTGACTATCTCACTGTATCAGCATTGTGTGTGCCTGTACTCCCTCACCTAACCCAGTGAACCAGGGACCTGGTAATTGGGCAGCTCAGTCAGAGGGAGCATCCTTGGGCTCACACGCTGTCCCATCAGTTCACCAGCAGGGTATTTGGCCTGGAACTGTGACATAGCAAACTTGATACAGGTAATTAATGAAAGCCATGCTGAGGGGTGATTCACAATTACAGGGCTGCAGGAGCCAAGGGCCTATTGTTGTTCTGGCTTTCTAATAGTTGAGAGTAGTCATATCTGATTGACCATCCACTGGACCCCTGTTGAATAAGGGCCCTGACAATTGGCTCCAACCCATAAAATATAACTTCACACAGTCACAAACAAAAATCCTTCCACTTCTGCTGCAGCCACTTCCACTTTGATACAGTCTTGACACTTTCAGCAAGATTCAGATCGTTCATTAAACCTTTTGAATATCCTGCCCTCCTGTGACCCATCAACACCTGGTATTCTGTTCCATCCTCACCCAGTTCGCCATCGCCTGTTGTTCCTGTGACTCTGCATCCTCCCCTTCGTAGTCCATGAGCAATTAATGTCAATATAGAGGACCCAAACATCTCCCGGGGTACCTCAACATGAAGGTCCCACTATCCCTCTGAACCTTACCCCATCCCAAAAGGGTCACTTGCATCCTGACATTGTTTGACCCCTTCTACAAGACCATATATTGTTTCCAGTATGTTTTGGTAATGCGTGGAAGGGCTTGTCACCTGAGATTAACCTTGACAATGTGAATCTGACTTTTGCCACTCATGCAAGTCAGTTCACCCACCTGCTATTCTCATCTGGAAAATTCTCAACCCCCACCCCCACATCCTGTCATATTGTATAAATTGGTACACAGATATTCTTACATGATCAGTGTCTCCAATCAGCTTTAAACAGCACAGCAAAAATCAAATTTAATGTATAAGCACACTTTATATTTCACTACATTCACTTTTTAGGAACAAAATGAATTGAATTATCCATCGACTTTCCTCAACATGATTAAGGATCTGTATAATGTATTAAGAATCCTCCTCTTCCCCTCTCCAACTTTCAAAGTCTCAGTTCCCAATTTTCTGATGGTTCATTGTGCAGTGACTCTGAGGTAATATGTTTCTCACTTGTTGACTTGCACTTTCATACCCAATAGATAACACTTTAAAATTCTTCCCACTTTGTAAACCAGTTTCCGTTCATGATTCAGAATGGCTTGGTAACAATCTTCCGTCCTTCTGTGAAATTTCACACCAGATAATGGTTTGTTCGTGCCTTCATGTTGTTGTGGAACTGACATAATTTGTGCAGTAGTGACTTTGGTCATGTGATTTCATGAATCAACAGGGATCAAGTTCACAAATGTATCTGGGAATGAATGATAATGTACTGAGTAGAACATATGGCCATTCAGTACTGAGATCTTGGTAATGTCAATCAATTTTTATCATTGTGTACAATTAAATGTATTATCTTTTTGCATTAAGTATCATAATTGAAGCATCTAAGTTGCTGTTTTATGAAACCAGCATACAAACACTTAAAACATTTTAATTATATTCCTCTGTCTGCTATTTTAGTAGAATCAATGTTAATTTATCTCAATTATAATTTGGAAAAAAAATTAAACCAAAGCCCTATCTCTAAGCAGGCATTAAAGAACCCATGGCATCATCTGAAAAGGGCAAGTCACTCTCCTGGTGTCCTCACTGTCAAACTAAGTTAAATAGCAATTCATTTCAGTTCAGATTGTGGAATATTACTAAGTGCCAACAGCTGCCATATTTTGTGATGTAGAAATTATTTTAAGCAGCTATATTTTATATTTAGGTAATATAAATCCAAGATCTTTTTCTTGCCTATACTCTAATTCCTAGGATACAGATTTTCTACAGTGCAGGAGTACAGCACAAAAAAATCACTTTGTGCTTAAATCTATGTTTGATAATGTAGCTCCCACACCCAAAACAAATGGAACTACCACAAGTTTCATACATATCTCTAATCCACTTCATGATACAACACATGAAGAGAAGATTCAGTATTAAAATACTGGAGAGTAAAGTGTTTAATGCAAGGCCTACTGTTAGGAAGTGTTAGTAGATCATAGGCTTCAGGTAGAATTAATTCTATGGTGTAGCGATCTATGATATTTCCTTCCATCAGGAAGCTCCAATACTAGGTGCAAAGTCTCCCTACGTTTACCTATCAGTCAAAAAATACCAGCAGATAGCCAGTAGTTGTTCTCAAATTTCAATGATGTTTTTCATTATTCCCAACTTACTTGCTTTGAAACCAGTACTCATTTTTAATAATACCATTTGTAAAGTAATTTTGAAGATAATAGAATTATCACTATGCATAGATTCATGCATTTAATAGCCCAAATCAAACAATTGTACTTAAATAATTGGTTTATTAAAATTAATTTTCCAAAAATGGTTTGGGTCACTCACAGAAGGATGTGGGCAGGTACAGCAGAGACACCACGATAACAACCATGCTTTGGCTTTCTGTTTAAAGATGTGGTTTGATTTTCAGGGGGTTTTTTCAGAAAAACTTGTCTAAAAGCAGTTAGTTTTTTAAATGAGTGCCAAAAAACTCCAATTTTCTTCCAGTTTATAGGAAAGCACTTCCAAGATTTCAGTGGAATGGATCCCGAAATGTAATATGCAAAGTAGTGGCAAGACAAAGATCAGAATATGACCTAATAGCACGGCATTAAATAGACTGGCTTCTGCATCCTTCAGTTTAAAACATATTTGCCATCAAAGTTGCTGGAAATATGAGTTGATAATAATACAGCAAGGAACATCATTTGGGACTCGAGTGGACAAAGGAAGCAAAGTTAACAACAAAATTTAAGATTTAGGAAATAAGCATAGGAAGGACTTAGAAGGACAGGGAATTCAAAGTCAAATCAAATACAAAAAGGAGAAACAAAGAGAAAGAAAAAAGAAGCAATGGAGAGGAAAATAAGAGAGAAAGAGAATGAAGAGTTTTTTTGTTAAGACTTGCATTTTTTAAATTGTCTCTAAAAATGTAAAAACTGAAGGTATGAGACTTGACAGTTGTAATAGTTCATTTTTGGTACCCGGAAGGTTGGTCATTAGTAACTAACATTTGTCATATTTTTGAAGGATGCTTAGGCTTGTGTAGAAGATTTCCTTTACTGTGGCAAGTTTAATGGGCAAACTCTGAAAGAACAAGCCCCGAAAGAATCCGAGAAGCCTCAGGCAAGATGCCTCTTTAATAAAACTAATGTCAGGGTAGCACAACTCAAAGAACAAATTCTGAATGTTGAGATTTAACTGCACGCTTGCTTCTCTACTGAAGTTGGCTTGTCACTTTGATAGCAACTTGTAATTAAAAGTTAAGTCATGATGAAAATCACAGCAAAGTTATATACTTTATGATATGTGAGTGAGCACTGTAACTTCTTATAAAATGATATAGCTGCTTTATTGGCTTCAAAGAATCCCACGGCTTTTTGGAGAAAATAGTCACTATTATAATTTATGTAACTGTAACAGTCAATTTGTATGGAACAAAGTCCAAACAAACAAGTAAAGAAGTGAATAAACAAAGAAATGCAGAAACTGGAGATCTGAAACAAAAACAGACATGCTGGAGAAACTCACCAGGTCTGGCAGCATCTGTGGGAAGAAAGCAGAGTTAATATTTTGAGTCCAGTGACTCTTCCTCAGATCTGAAGTAAAGAAGTGATCTCTCCATGTTATGCAATTAAAATGTATTTATAGAGATATACTTTTACAATCATCAGTTACAAAACAAAAGAATTTATTGTTAATGTCATTAACTGTATTGTATATTGATAGAGAAAAAGTCTATTGAGATTGATGGACATGTAATTTGTCTGTTGATATAAGCACTATTGGTTATTGTGATTTTGATTAAGCTAATGTCACACTTTGATGACCAAGTAGCCAAAACAAGCATCAAGAACAATGAAATGTTGTAACAAAATACAGATATGTTACAGATGGCAAAGAATAGTACATTTTTCTCTCCTTTGAAGTTAATGTCCTATGCCACAATTTAATTGCTAGCAGTTTCCAGATCTTATCAATGTAACTCTTGGGCTCCAGAATTTGTTCCCTGGTTCAACCTGCCGAGGCAGAAGAATTTCTGTCTCCACAGGTCCATGTTCAAGACACCAGTGTCTCCAAAATTCACTTTCAATGGAGGTAGCTTATCATTTCAATGGCTAGCTGCCTCTGGAAACTGCACATACATGAACTATGGCTCATCTCCACTGACAGCCCCACAAAACTGAGAGATGGCAGGTTCAAGTTGAGAATTGAGATTCCCAACTCCTCCAACATTTTCACCACTGCAGGGATACTCTGCCCACTGGCAAAAACTAGGACTGTGGCATAGCTATTCGGAGGGGCAGAAAGCTGACCAGGGACTTGAGTTATTTAATTACCTGTTCCTTCCAAAAGGTAGCCTTGTAAGGAAACATGCTAAAATTAAGTGTAAATAATGCTATTTTGTATCATTGTTCTTCACAGTTGAAACTAGTCTCGTTTGAAAAAAATATCTTTGAATAGTTTGTTCTGAAAATTACAGCAGAAGGGAAAATGATTTTAATTATTTGAAACATAACTTGGAAAAACTTCTATAATGAACCATGTAGGCTTATAGGATTTGTAACATGCTAGTGACATTCAATGCTTTATGACAGTCAAGATTTTCATCCTGTCATCTTAGAGACAACAATGATTTTAAATTAACTACTGCGCCCACACCTCTACGTGACACTTGATGGAGTAATTGGTGTCGAATGACAAAACCTTGTTGTTGTCACATAATACAATAATTGGGCTTTAGGCTCACACATGGACAAATTAATTTCTGACCTATTTTTCCCATTTAATATGTTCATAATACTAAGCAGTAAGAAACCTGAACTGCCAAGTGACTATGACTTTTAAAATTCAATGAACAAAACACAAATATGAGTGCTGCATACAAAAAAATGTTGCATTTAAAATAACTATCAAAAGGACAAAGTTAATATTATAATAACTCTTGTCTCTTTTCAAAATGAAACACAAAATGTGTAATAAGGTTTCTAATAGCAAGGCTAATGCACAATATAAACTCAACAGTTCAAACATCTCACTTATATTGTGTGTGTCATCTGTCCTTGCAATACATGTATTGTGCAATAACTTATCATTACTGGATGCAGCCAAGGGGGAAACACTTGATCATTTTTTTTAAGATTGGCAATGCCTTCAAGCCATGAAACAAAAATATTGTTTTCTTTCGTACTGTAATACTCACAGGGGAAATTTTTGTTTATTGGTTATATGTCACTATAAATCAAGAGAATTTCCTCTGTTTTGGATGTGATGTATACCATCTAATGAAAGGACACCTGATTCCAGCATTCTGGGTTCATTGCAGTTCCTGGTGACTCTTCTCCTGGAGATGACAGATGCTCTTCAGTGTTCTCATCTTCCTGAACACTCCTGAGACTTCCTCCATTGAATTGTTGGATTTTTCCTACAGAACGAGATGTGTGCATATGACAATCAATTTTCATCAAGACTGATCACTCACACCACAAGGTCAAATTTCTTTTTGAGTCTGTGATTTTGGCAGGAAAATCAGTCATAAAGCAGACAATGCCTCCAGTGCCTCACGGTGTTCAGGCTTGTCAAATTTTTTGAGACTCGTTATATTCTGGGCCTTTAAATCCTTGATTGGAATTGATCTGCGTTTCAATATCGTATCTCTTGATCTTTTCTAGTTACATATGAATCGTGGTAATGATAAGGGGCAAACTGACTACAGTGAAAACAATTATAAATTACTATACATTTAGAAAGAGAGATAATCATTTCCTAACCAAGAATTTTTTTAAAAAACTGTTATGAGCTTAAAATAGTTAATTAAATTTTAAACTAAGAATTTCATTCTTATCTGCTCTTCCCAGTCAGAAGTGCACGTATCACTACCTTATAAGAGTCTATGTCAGCAACTATCAAACCACATTGGATTATTGCCTTGAAAATGCACCAGAAGTTAAATTTAATTTTAATTATTACACATAGATTATTTCTCAGCAGCAGTAATTATGGGCTGAATGTTACTTTGTTTGGCTGTTAATTTTGTCAAGTTTCAGGAAAGGTTTCTGTCTGTGAGGCCTTGCAAGTTTCCCACTGCACCTTGCCAGACTCATGTCAAGAACTACCTACCCTTCCTAATGACACCTCTCGCTCTTAATTCTACCTCTATTCTAATCACTTCCACACCTGATATAACTTGCCACTGGCATCCTTAGTGACAGTACCATCTTTAAAAGGCTATTCTGCAGATGGACAAAAGTCATTAATTTGGGACTGTCCTACACAGTTCAAGATATCAGCTCCAGACATGGCAAACAAGGGGAAATTGGTGCCCTGCTTTGAAAGGAAGGACCTAGAGGTCTTGCTGGATGGGGTGGTGCAGAGTTGGGTTGTCCACTTACCCCAGGATTGGCAAGGGAAGCTACAACAATCCCAACCTGGTCTGAGGTTGTCACCTGGGTCAGTGCAGTCTTATCCATCTGAAGGAATGCACAGCAATGAAGGAATGGCCTTCTCCACTCCATCAATGTAAATGCCACCATCTTGTCTCTGAGACTTCACACTCACTTTATCTCTGCTTCCATCAAGGTTCATGCTCTAACATTCTCAGTATTGCTCGCAACATCTTCCCTAATACCACACACTCAAATCCAATAATCCCCCTATGCCCTCTGCCCTGCCTACACATTCACCTCCACCAAAAATAGCAGCTGTGCCACCCATCTTTATTTCCCTTTATATTCCATTGTCTGTCTTTCTTCCAGGAGAAAAACAGGCCACAATAAAGCACAAAGAGCCCTGATTCTGACCAGCCTGAGCAACTGACTGACTTTGTCTGAGCTCCTGGATTGCTAGCAGAGGCTGCCCTTGACTTGCTATACCAGGACCCCTCTGAGATATCACCCTTGAATTGACTGAGTAGTGCTGACCACCATGACAAGTTCAGCAACACTGGGAGCTTAGAATCTCTGACTGAGGGGGCAAAATGCAAAAAGGCATGAGGCCAGCTCAGCAGTCTACTTTCTCTTTCTGGAGAAAGACATAAACACTCCTGTCAAGAAACGAAAATGTTGAGATGCCATAGTTTAGGATTTCATGTTGACATTCCCAAGTGAATTGGATAGTGCCTTGTGTAGCTTTTTTGTCCAAATAACATCTCATAAGAGTCAACAAATTGCCTTCAACAGAAGATAAACTAAACATGCTCCCAAACTCAAGCAATGGACAGGAAAGGGAGATGATCTTGTACCTATACTATTTTCATTAGAAAAGTTTAAACAAGTGATTGATCAGGTAAACTACCAGGCCCCATAAATAAGTATATTAATGAGTGTTTGGAGATAGAGGACAGTCTTTCTCAAGCTACTGCCTTCTTCAGATAGAAGGTCGGCTCGGCAAGTTGGAAGAAGATCAATGGGTGGAAGAGTTCACTATTGCTTTGGCTAGAGAGCAGAATGGGGCATCATCAGTGACTGGGATCAACGCACATTATACCAAATGTTCAGTCATCCTCTGGGATCAAGAAATTCTTCTCAATTCATGCTTTATATACTTTCCCTGCCTATTTTATTTATGGATCAAAGCTAAAATGTTGTTTCTTAATAAACTACCTTAAATTTACTTATTAGTGCTCAGTTGTCTATCTCATGTATCCATGTTGTATCCAAACCCAAATCATGGGATTAAAAACTTGGAATTAAAATCAATCTGTACAAGTGTCAGGGTTCAGCACAAAAACCACATATTGTAAAAAAAAAACATGTTTAACGCTGACAAATTGATCATATGCGTGAATAAGATATGCTTCAGTTTCTACTCAATGGATGCTATCCAAGCAAGTAGATGGATCAGTAATAACCACATACATTGACATACAGTAATGATCTGTCACAAAACACCATAATCTGAATCATAAAATAAGTGTTGCTCTCCACTGGAGAATACAGTACACTGTCAATTGGAAAATAAACATTGAAGTTGAATATGGCAAGTGTTAAACTTAAAATCAATAGAATGTAATGATTAAGAAAGGGGCAGTGGTCCAAGGGACAATATATTATTACCTTTGTCAGAAGTGGGAGGGCAGAGCCTCTACTTTTCAGGAGATGTTAAACTGATGTGCTGCTGACTGTATCAATAGTTCAGGTGAAGGTCCAATCACAGCATTTCAGAAAAAGCAGGTAGTTTTTATTGCTGCATTAATCTAAACTTTTTTTAGGCAATGCTTCTACAGACAGATTACTGATCAATTATTTATTGTATTACTTTTCTTTGGCATCTTACTGAAGCAGAATAGATATATATTTCCTGGACATGACAAGATTTTGTACTTGGAGACTTCCAAAAGTTTAAATCAGTGCAAATGTACTACATTATTCATTTCATTAAAACAAAAAGGGAAGCAATGTTTTCGTTTTTGTCAGCAGAGGCTATTTAGGTTAATCATCTGAAATTACAGTTGGCACCAGGAAGTGCTTTGGTGTCAATACAATTTGCCTACTATACACAGCATATGGTAAAACCAAACAAAAAGTAAACACTTTAAAAAAAAACAGAAAGGCACATTAAGCAACTGCATCTCCTACTTGCTAACAGTTGCATGTAGAATCTCAACTCTTGGGTATTAACATTTTAGTGTGGTGTGAATAGCTGACTGACAATAGTTTAAAACGCTGGCTTCAGCTATAATCAATGCAATCTTTTAAATTGCTAAATACGGGATAAGTACTCATTGAACTGTCTGAAATAGTTGGCACATTTAATGTTTTCTAAGAGGGACCATCATAATTGAACCTCATGTTTCTTTTCCTCACATATATTTCCTCAAATAGGCAACTGTCCCTGCTAATGGTGTGAGGATTTATTCAGTCTGAAAATGAATTTTGTCTTACACTGAAATTTAACACAAATGATAAACCGGGAAACACGAAAATTTATCATGCAGGTTAAGCAGATTAAACAATTTACCAAATGGAATGGACACATCTGACATTTAGTACCAAGTTAACATTCCACTGGGAATTTCTCTTGGGTTGTCCCATTTGACTCCCATAATTTCAATCTAGCAGCAATGGAAATGGAATTTCTACTAAACTCTGAAGGAAGTTACAGCAACTTATTGAGATAACTCAGTGTGGAAATTTGATGATTATGTTTAATGAAGGCAAAATAAATGGAATGACATGTAAACCATAATTTTGAGAGAATGAGATTAAGATTTATGTAAATTAAATAGCAATTGAAGAATCAAAGTTAAAATGCCTGGGCCAAGATCTTCTGAAAAGGAAAGACCATGGGATGAAATGCATGGATGGTGAGTGAGAAGATGGATTTAATGAAAGTTCAAAAAGATTGGAAATAGGTAATATGGTGTCCACTCAGAGAGATTATGTCTGGCAGAAAGAGTTCCATCATTTATCTGTATCTGCACCGCAGAAACCTCAATTGAGAAGGAAAACTTTGAGTTTCATACTTGTTCAACAAGCACATCAGCGAAAAGGTTTCAGAATATTTGAAGCAGGCAAGCCATTATGATATAACAGTTGTGTGACAGTCATTCAAGTGAGACATTGTAGTGACAATAGGAGAAAGCTAGTATTCAACACACCATGCCAGGTTTTGGGTTGAACAGAGAAAAAGAATGAAACTAGACTTTAATGTGTTCATTCACCTGGTGAGAAATTCTGAAAATGAAGCACCAAAATGTGAGTTGCTTATATTCACAGATTGTGAGAAGATTTGTAGCTCGGGTGCTCATTGTTGTGGTTCTGTTCGCCGAGCTGGGAATTTGTGTTGCAGACGTTTTGTCCCTTGTATAGGTGACATCCTCAGTGCTTGGGAGCCTCCTGTGAAGCGCTTCTCCAGCATTTGTAGTGGTTTGAATCTGCCGCTTCCGGTTGTCAGTTCCAGCTGTCCGTTGCAGTGGTCGGTATATTGGGTCCAGATTCAATGTAACAGCACTGTTCACCTCTATTGACAAAACCCTAGCCAGAGAAATAATAGCCAACCTGCTGGACACACAGAACAGACAACAGGACGTTGAACCTATCAACAAAGACGGCATACTCAAACTACTGGACTCGTGCCTCACAACATACTTCACATTCAACAACCAAATATATGAACAAATCAACGGCATACCCATGGGCTCACCCATCTCTGGACTCATAGCAGAAGCGGTAATGCAAAGATTAGAACAAACAGTCTTACACAAATTCAACCCAAACTCTGGGTCAGATATGTGGATGACACCTTTGTAATCATTAAAAATACAGAAATAGAGGACACACACCGGATCATCAACGCCACACTCACAGGAATCCGATTCACTAGAGAGGAAGAAAAGGACAACCAACTCCCATTCCTAGACGTGATGGTACAGAGAACACCAAACGGAGAATTCACCACAAAGATATACAGGAAAGCCACTCACACAGACCAAGTCCTGAACTACGAAAGCAACCACCCCAACACACACAAAAGACACTGTTGCATCAAGACACTGTTCAAAAGGGCCACAACTAACTGCAGGAAACCAGAACTGCAAAAAGAGGAAGAAGAACACCTCTACAACGTATTCGCCAAAAACAGATACCCCCACAATTTCATCAACAGAAAGACAACGGAATGAGGACATGCCACAACCCAAAGGACTAGCCACGTTACCCTGCATCATGAACATTTCAGCCAGACTACTACGACCACGAGGACTCATAACAGCACACAAACCAACAGCCACTCTCAGACAACAACTCACCAGGACAAAGGACCGGATACCCAGCATGAGCAAAACCAACGTAGTGTACATAATTACATGCAAGGACTGCACAAAACACTACATAGGACAAACAGAAAGACAGCTAACGATCCATATCCATGAACACCAACTAGCCATGAAACGACACGACCAGCTGTCCTTAGTAGCCACCCACGCAGATGACAAGCAACATGAGTTTGACTGGGACAACACTACTATTATAGGACAAGCCAAACAGAGAACAGCCACGGAATTCCGAGAGGCATGGCACTCATCCACAGATTCTATCAACAAACACATTGACCTGGACACAATATACCGGCCACTGCAGCGGACAGCTGGAACTGACAACCAGAAGTGGCAGAGACAAACCACGATAAATGCCGGTGGAAACAACGCAGAAGCGCTTCACAGGAGGCTCCCAACCACTGAGGATGTCACCTATACAGGGGACGAAACGTCTCCAGCACAAATTCCAAGCTCGGCGAACAGAACCGCAACATATATTCACAGATGCATGAACTACTTTAATATGGGAGGCTGGATGCGCTGGGACTTTATTTCACTGGAGCGTGGGTGGCTGAGGGGTGTCTTTAGAGTCATAGAGATGTATAGCACGGAAACAGACCCTTCTGTTCAACTCGTCCAGGCCGACAGATTTGCCACCCTAATCTAGTCCCATTTCCTAGCATTTGGCCCATATCCCTCCAAACCCTTCCTATTCATATACACATCCAGATGCCTTTTAAATGTTGCAATTGTACTAGTCTCCACCACTTCCTCTGGCAGTTTATTCCATGCACGCATCACCCTTTGAGTGAAAAAGTTGTCCCTTAGGTCCCTTTTATATCTTTTCCCTCACACCCTAAACCTATGCTCTCTAGTTCTGGACTCCCCCACCCCAGGGAAGAAACTTTGTCCATTTATCCTATCTATGCCCCTCATGATTTTATAAACCTCTATGAGGTCACTCCTCAGCCTTCAATGCTCCAGGGAAAACACCCTCAGCCTATTCAGCCTCTCCTTATAGCTTATATCATCCAACCATGGCAATATCCTTGTCAATCTTTTCTGAATTCTTTCAAGTTTCACAACATCCTTCAAATAAGAAGGAGACCAGAATTGCATGCAATTTTCCAAAAGTGGCTGAACCAATGTCCTGTACAGCTGCAACATGACCTCCCAACTCCTGTACTCAATACTCTGACCACAAAAGGAAAGCATACCAAACGCCTTCTTCACTATCCTATCTACCTGTGACTCTACTTTCAAGGAGCTATGAACCTGCACTCCAAGGTCTCTTTGTTCAGCATCACTCCCTCAGACCCTACATTAAATGTATAAATCCTGCTAAGATTTGCTTTCCCAAAATGCAGCACCTCCTATTTATCTAAATTAAACTCCATCTCTCATTCCTCAGCCCATTGACCCATCTGATCAAGATCCCGTTGTAATACGAGGTAACATTCTTCGCTGTCCACTACACCTCCAATTTTGGTGTCATCTGCAAACTTACTAACTATACCTTCTATGTTAATATCCAAACCATTTATGTAAATGACAAAAAGTAGTGGACCCAGCACCAATCCTTGTGGCACTCTATTGGTCACAGGCCTCCAATCTGAAAAACAACCCTCCACCACCACCCTCTATCTTCTACCTTTGAGCCAGTTCTGTATCAAAATGGCTAGTTCTCCCTGTATTCCATGAGATCTAACCTTGCTAACTAATCTCTCATGGGAATCTTGTTGAACGCCTTACTGAAGTCCATATAGATCACATCTACTGCTCTGCCCTTATCAATCCTCTTTGTTACTTTTTGAAAAAACTCAATCAAGTTCCTGAGAAATAATTTCCCATGCACAAAGCCATGTTGACTATCCCTAATCAGTCCTTGCCTTTCCAAATATGTGTAAATCCTGTCTCTCAGGATTCTCTCCAACAACTTGCCCACCACTGACATCAGGCTCAACAGTCTATAGTTTCCTGGCTTGTCCTTACCACCTTTCTTAAATAATGGCACCACGTTAGCCAACCTCCAACTGTACAAATATCTCAGCAAGGAGCCCAGTAATCACTTCCCCTAGCTTTCCATAGCATTCTTGGGTACATCTGATCAGGTACTGGGGATTTATCCACTTCTTTGCATTTCAAGACATCTAGCATTTCCTCCTCAGTAATATGGACTTCTTTTCAAGATGTCACCATCTATTTCCCCACATTCTATATCTTCCACATCCTTCTCCACAGTAAATAAAGATGCAGAATTCTTGTTTAGTATCTCCCCCATCTCCTGTGACTCTACAAAAAGGCTGTCTTGCTGATCTTTGAGGGGCCCTATTCGCTCCCTAGTTACCCTTTTGTCATTAATGTATTTGTAAAATCCCTTTGGATTCTCCTTAACCCTATTTGTCAATGTCCCCTTTTTGCCCTCCTGATTTCCCTCTTAAGTATACTCTTACTGCTTTTATACTCTTCTAAGGGTTCACTCGATCTATCCTGTCTATACCTGACATACGCTTCCATTGTTTCCTTAAACAAACCCTCAATTTCTTTAGTCATCCAGCATTCCCTACACCTACCAGCCTTTCCTTTCACCCTGACAGGAATATACTGTCTCTGGAGTCTCATTATCTCATTTCTGAAGGCTTCCCATTTTCCAGCTGTCCCTTTACCTGCAAACAGCTGCCCCCAATCAACTTTTGAAAGTTCTTGCCTAATACCATCAAAATTAGCCTTCCTCCAATTTAGAACTTTAACTGTTAGATCTGGTCTATCCTTTTCCATCACTATGTTAAAACTAATGGAATTATGGTCACTGGCCCCAAAGTGCTCCCCCACTGACACCTCAGTCTCCTGCCCTGCCTTATTTCCCAAGAATAGGTCAAGTTTTGCACTTTCTGCAGTAGGTACATCCACATATTGAATCAGAAAGTTTTCTTGTACATTCCAAATGCAAACAATTCCCCTCCATCCAAACCCTTAACACTATGACAATCTCAGTCAATGTTTGGAAAGTTAAAATCCCCTACCATAACCTATTATTTTTACAGATAACTGAAATTCCCTTACAAATTTGTTTCTCAATTTCCCTCTGACTATTAGGGGGTCTATAATACAATCCCAATAAGGTGATCATCTCTTTCTTATTTCTCAGTTCCACCCAAATAACTTCCCTGAATGTATTTCCGGGAATACTCTCCCTAAGTACAGCTATAATGCTATCCCTTATCAAAAATGCCACTCCCCCTCCTCTCTTGCCTCCCTTTCCATCCTTCCTATCACATTTGTAACCTGGAACATTAAGCTGCCAGTCCTATCCATTCCTGAGTCATGTTTCTGTAATTGCTATGATATCCCAGCCCTATGTTTCTAACCATGCTCTGTCATTTGCCTTCCCTGTTAGGCCTCTTGCATTGAAATAAATGCAGTCTAATTTATCAGTCTGACTTTGTTCTCTACTTTGTTCCTGCCTACCCCAGAAGTGATTCCAATGATCCAAAAATGTGAGTCCTTCTCCCATACACGAGATTTTCAGCCATGCATTCATCTGCTCTATCCTCGTTTTCCTATCCTCACTAGCTTGTAGCACAGGGAGTAATCCAGATATTACTATCCTTGAGGTCCTCCTTTTTAAATTCCTGTGTAACTTTCTATATTCTCCCTTCAAAATCTCATCCTTTTCCCTTCCTATGGCATTGGTTCCAATGTGTACAATAACCTCCTGTTGGTCCTCTCTCCTTTGAGAATATTCTGTACCCTCTCTGAGACATCCTTTATCCTGGCACCTGGCACCAGGGAGACAACAGACCACTCTGTTTTTTTCTGCTAGCCACAGAACCGTGTATCTGTGCCCCTGATTAGAGAGTCCTGAACACAATCGATCGCTTGGAACCCGATGTACCCCTCACTACATTAGAGCCATTCTTGATACCAGAAATTGGCTGTTGGTGCTACATTCCCCCAAGAGTCCATCACCCCATACATTTTCCAAAATAGCATACTTGTTTGAAATGGGGATAGCCACAGAAGCCTCCTGTATTACCTGCCTACCTTTCATACCTTACTTGGAGTTAACCTATCTACTTGACTGTATCTGTGGCTTTTCTTCCTTCCTTGTGGAGGTTTGTGAAGTCACGGGGCTCATGGATGGGGTGGGTGGCCTGCATCTTTTCCCTGGGATGGGGGTGATGTCTGAGACCTAAGGGCATGTGTTTGGGGTGGGGGGTGAAGGATTTGGCAGAGACCTGGGGGCTGACTTTTTCGTACAGAGAGTGGTGTGTGTGTGTTGTGTGTGTGTGGAAGGACTGCCAGGGGAGGGGTTGGAGGTGGGTGCCTATTTTATGAATAGGGTTCATTCAGTAATTTTTTTTATCTCCAGAAGTGTTCTTACACACAACTGATACTTCTCCCTCATCACCAAACCACCACCAGTAAATCACACATGCTCTCCAACTGAATAACCTATATGCAAATCCCTCAATGACCCAGCCTTACAGCTCTTTCCATGTACCAGCCCAGCTACTCCCCCCTTTATATCCACTAAGCCAATTCATTAATTAATTAAGCCCAATCAGTGATTAGCCACTTGCTATATTAACAACAAAACTCTACCAACTTATCGCTTCAGTCCCTGCTTCAAAAAGCAAATTATTTCACGGGATGTGGGCATCGCTGGTAAGGTTAGCATTAGTAAATCACGCAGGATTTTTTTAATAACGATTGCCATTACTGAAGTTGATTTTCAGTTCCAGATTGTTATCATTTGAATTTCAGCTTCCTAGTTGCCATGTTGTGATTTGAATCCTTGTACCGGTAACATTAACTCCAGCTTCTGAATTACTCATCCATTGACCTTACCACTGCATCAGCAATCTCCCATAGGACTGAAACCTTCTGGTATCAAATGAAGGTTGATTTGGTGCTCCAAATTCTGAAGATTTTTCTTAAGGTTAGCTCCTGTTCGAAATAACAGACAAAGGAAATTGTTCTCCCATTTTCCCAAATTGGATTCAGATTCAGCTACCAAAAATATGAGGACATTGATCTTAGTTCAACCTCACCATCTTGCTCTGGCAGTGAATACTTTGTGAAATTACAAAGTTTCTGAACTGAAAGGTGCAGATTAAGCAACACAGGAGTTGCTATTGCCCACAGTACTAGTTTATGAGGCAAAACTTGGAGCCATCGATCACTATAATCTTTGCCCTTCACACAGATCTAGTGGGGAAAGAATACTTCAACTTCTAATGATTATACTCTGATTTTATTTTTCCCTTGATAACATGAGGAGTGACTTAGCAGTTTTGAAAACAGCAAATGAGTTTCAGCACTCAAGAGGGCAATGTTGTAAACAAGATTTTCTTCTGCTTATGTATCTGTTCAAGGTTTGTATCAGTGCAGCACAGTTTGAAATAATGTCTTAGTTTCATTCATTTTTGACTGTGTGAACTCATAAGAATAAGAAGCAAGGACAGGTCCATGACATTGTTTAGGCCTTTCATCTTCAGTCTGAACCTTTCCAGAAACCTTCAGTTTTAACTGGTACTGGCTAATTTGTAACATTGATTTTTCTTTAAACATTGCTTTGAGCTGACCTTTTACATCCTCTTGACTTTCTTCCACATTTTCAGTCATAAAAACCAAGCATTTCTTGTTAGGATTGTCTTGTTTCTCAAGATCTATGACTTGGGCCTCAAAGCTGCAGTGTGGCTCATTTTCCTCACTATCATTGCACATCAAATCGTTGTGGCCTTTTTGAGATATGGTAGCCTTAATGAAAAAAAATGGGTACATTTACTGAACAGTCAGAAAAATATGACAATTCTAAAGAAAAATGTTTATGTAAGTGGTTGTAAAATGTATGAATACAGTTATAACAATTATAAAAGAAATGCTCTGTTTTAACATTCAACAGCATTATAAATGCATTTCTCAAGATTTTGCTGCAGATAGCAATTAAAGCAATTCTTCTTTCTAATTATTAAAACACTACAAGATTTCTTTTTGCATTTTGACATCCAATTAGAAACAGAAAAATTAGTGGAATTTTCATCGCATTTCCACTCACTCAGATTCAATACCTTTGTTCATCCTGCTTACATATGTAACTTGCAAGCCTACATGTACATATTGGAATCTGCTGCAATGACAATAAAGCTACTCATGCACACCTTTATTATCAATCACAATGGATCTGTCAGCGCCTTCGTGTGCCAACACACACATATATGGCCAAATGTAGAAACAAGCAAGTTGAGTTCAATTTGCCCTGTTCTTTTATAAGCTTCTCCACACTGGTACCTTGCCTCAATATTCAGCATTAATATAATGATGAATGTGAAGTTGCAGTCCTTAACCACTACACGTGTCACAAGTTATGCATTCAAGTACATGTGAATTGATAACAGTGTGACAAGTCTTAAATACAGTCACACAATCTCTTGGCACAGTAAATTTAATTTTCTAAGTGTGGAGTCTCACTACTTTGGATAGTAATTATTTTCAGAGATTTGTGAAAACATTTTTCTATTGTTTTATTTCTGTCTCTTTTGAACTTTGTTAATTCCATTTTCTTTCCTTCACTTTATTTCTCTTTGCATTATTTCGCATTGAACTAGCAATTGTAATTTGTAGCTTCTGCTTTAGATTTTGTGTGCCTTAGGAGGATTCATAGAATGGCTGCAGTGCAGAAAGAGGCCTTTCAGCCCATCAACTCTGCACTGACCTTCCAAAGATCATCCCACCTAGACCTAACACTTGCCTAGAACCCTGCATGGGGATTTCTACACATCCCTGGAGACTTCAGAGCACTTTTTTTTCTTTTTAGCATGGCCAATCCACCTAACCTGCACATCTTTGTGACTGTGAGAGGAAAATGGAGCACCCGGACACTGGGAGAACATACAAACTCCATACAGACCTTAGGCTGGAATCGAACGCAGGACCCTGGCACTGTGAGGCAGCAGATCCCCTGCGAAGGGGTCTTACTGAGAAGGATCTCTAGTAAGACATGTTCAAAGGCTAAGGGAAGGTTTGTGGAGCAGCTGTAAGTATTTAGATTGGCAAGTGTTGCTCCTTTACAACTGGCCACAAAATTTGGACCATCGTATTTGGATTTCTCCTGACTACTTTTTTGCATGTTACCAATGTGCATGTTACATTTATTTCTGAATGAGAAAAGGCCTTTCTCATTTATGTCTCAGCAGTGGATGAATCTTAATTTAAATTAGTATTGAGTTACTTCAGATTATAATCTGCATCTGGAACTGATGCTTTTGTAGCATCTAGGATGAGTGACCCAGATTGGTGAGAATGTGTAACTCAATAGAGTAGGGAGTAGTTAGTGTAAAAATGCTTAGAATGGGAGCTAGATAAGCACATGAAGAGAAGGGAACAGAGGGATTCACTTTAATGAGAGAGAATGGAGGAGGCTTAAGTATAATGTAAACCTTAGCATTATTTCATTGGGCCCAATGGCTTATTCCTATGTTGTATATTCTACAAGATTCCCTGTAAAAGCTGGACCATGTGAATCAATAGAGGGTGGAGACACAGTTCAAAATTTTAGCAGCTGAAATCTAAATTTCTGTTCTTGCAGCATTAGCATGATAAATCTGAAAAATGAATTTAACAGTAAAGCTGAAACTCTTTCTCCTCACATGCGCAAATGCTTCAACATATTGATTTCCATTTTGTTCAGGGTATAGCAAAACTGAAAACCCAGCAAATATGTAATTTAATCTCAAATCCAATTTTGAAGCACCCTGACAGAGATGTCAGAGGGCAGGATTATGTGAGAGAAAATAAAGACAGATGGAGATGAATCTGTCATACCTCCTGACTGGATCCTTTCATCTGTAACCTAAAGAAAAAGGGAAAAAAATAGTTTTAGGGGAAAAAAAGTCAAGGTAACAACAGAATGAAGAATGTACAGAGTTTAATTTACTAAGATTTTGAACTCTACAGTTAACATTCAGCACAACTATTACCTAGGAAAACTGTTTTAATCTTGATGAAAGTAGCTGAGCATAAGTATCGTTACTATTCAGTTTTGCAAGGAACTTGTATTTTAAACAAGGCTGCCTTATCCTCAGGCATCAGGCTAATGGATTAGCTGTCAACAAGTTCTTTTGTTATGAATATTGTGAATATATGAATACAAAATTGCTGATTTTACACTGCTCCAATTGTTGTGAATCCTTGAAACCTTTATATTAACCTAGCTGCAAATATATGCCATTGCATAGAGTAAATAGGAGGGTATGTAATGCTCAACTAATCGCCAACCTATTGGACAAGGTTTACTGTCACTGATGGTATAAGAAAAGGATGAAGAAACAACTAGTTGGAATGTAATATAAACGCCAGCAATTGAAACTGGCAGGGCCAGTCTGCAGGTTTTTAACTGACTTTATAAAATGCATCTAGAAAAATAAATGAAGCTGTGACCTGTGTCTTATATTTGAATTAAGGCCAGGGAACACAGATCAATTAGATAGGTCTACCAAACAGCCAGGATATAATGATAGACTGAATAGCCTCCTTTTGCACTGTATTATTTTATGCTTCTTTATCACCCAGCATCCTTAAAATCAGACCAAATTCAAGTCCAATGATTAGGCTTGATTAAGATATTACTGCTGAGCTGTGGGCATCATTCACAGTCCCAGAGGCACTTCACAACAGAATTGTCCAGGTTTCCACTTCTTCCAACTGTGACACTTTTTTTTCTCAGAATATTAATGTTGAATATTTTGTCTGCAAATTCAGTTAGATATTCATATTTCAGTACTGTCAGCTTTTCACTCAAAACTGTTTCAGTTTCCAAAGTTGCGATTTCTTTTCAAAACAGCCTTGAAGAACACTAGGGAGAAAATGAGGACTACAGATTCTGGAGATCAAATTGAAGAGTGTGGTGCTGGAAAAGCACAGCTGGTCAGGCAGCATCTGAAGAGCAGGAGTCAATGTTTCAGGCACAAGCCCTTCATTCATTCCTGATGAAGGGCTTATGCCCGAAACGTCAACTCTCCTGTCCTTGAAGAACACTATGCAGAGATTTGTTTCTTTGTGCAGATAATGAATATATTCTTCACTGATATCTTAAAAACACAATACAGCTGCATAAATCTGTTTTAAATGTTATTTGGCTTTCGTGTCTTTACATTAATGTTGAAATACAAGTCATGTGTTTTGAGCGAAGTAATTGTTGTATTAGTGCATAAACTTCAGACCAGACAGACAAAGTACCTTTAAAAGAGTTAAATGACACGTGGCATTCTAATGTAAAGGGACTCACCTCACCTTCAGTGCAATGGAGTAGGTGTACTGTGTTCAGTCAGTTGTGTATATATAATGAACAGTACTATCAGTAATCATAGAATCCAGTGTATAAATCTATAGCAATGTAAATAGGTAGTGTTGTTTATGAGACATGTGACTCAACAAGAATCCAAACTTAGTGGTACCTGTTTTGTGAGCTAACAAATAAGGCAGCACTCACACCACAGCACACAGCCAGTGGTATTTGATCCAAGAATCCATGTTATGATGGCGCATCAGTAATGACACTTGGATCTATTTTTATCATATTCATTAACCATGTGGCAAAAATTAGAAGACATTGTTTGAAGTAAATTTACATATTGAGGTCTCCTAAATAACATATAAATCATCTGCAAGAAAATCCAAAATAGATTAGATGAAAAGGCATAAGTAAAAATCATAACACTCAAATTCTATCACATGAAACACAACAATTAAGGCCGAATAAGAGTAACTAATTTTATTTCCTTCTCTCAAAAGGTTTCACATGTACATTAATTGAGATGTCATTTTAAGGGAAGATCATGAAGACGTTCACATCGGAAACGTCCAAGTTTCACAGGAATGCAAAACAGTCAAGAAAATTGAACAGGGTTTATAAAAGGTGGCAATGAATTAGACTGTATGATTCCCTGCCCTCTATATCAACATTGATATAGATAATACAGAGCGGTTCATAAGGCATCAGCATAAAGTGGGGCACACAAACTTATTCTACCTCAGCAGGTGGAGAGTGTTGGCTTTTGATATTTAAAAATCTTAATTGTGACGGTTTCTCAATTTTTTTTGCATCAAAATAAATTTTAAAGTGCTTCTGCACATTATTGAGCACTATTTGATAGAGTGAGACAAAACAAACTACTGCAATCTGATGAGTGTCACTGGAGGCAAGATAAAGAATTTGAGAGTTCTTCAAGTGAGCTGCAAGGTGACAAAATTTGCGCTGATGAATGCTGACATACTGAATAAAATCGCTACATGTCTGCACGTAGGTCAAGAAACTACATTGTTTTGCTGAGCCACAGTGACAGCCAGGTGACAAAGATTAATAGCTTTGTATTGACTGTGCAACTTCCAGTTCCTTATCTTTGTCAAGTCAAGGCTTTGTCCAAGAGCTGAACGTGTTATTAGACTTATAATTGCAGAGACATTTTAAGGGTTTCCCCTTTGGGGACTGCAAAATCCAATAAACCTTTCATAAAACTTCAAGCATTCAAGTCCAAAACCATTGTCACAGAGACAGGCATGCTCTCAGCTATAACATACAGAAACATTGAAGCCACTGACGCCGAATAATGAATGACTTATTAAGTCAACTTTGAATTTGGGTCAGCTGTTTAATAAAATTGTGAACAAATGTTTTCAGTATGAGTGAGTGGCAGTCGTCCTTGCCATGATTAAACTCCTCGCATGAGACTGTGTTTTTCAGTTGCAAATCTTCGTTTTTCATTCTGGTGACTGTTCCAGTGCAGAGATGTTTTGAAAATATTCATTATTTAGAAATTTGATTTAATCTAAGTTATTTCTTCCAAGCTTAGTAATTCTAAATTTACATTTATGTAATGGCTGGACTTTGAAGAATTGAGGAAAAACACATATTTCAGCCACAAACTATTAGAAATATTTTGATTGCGCAATTCCTTTTAATGAAGTAGTTCTGAACAATAGATGCAATTATTTTACAAAACGTAACTAAAATTCATTACAATGTTGTGTCTCACTGGGGATCAAAATTAAAGTGAACAAGACCTTTTTCAAAGCACAGCACCTGTCATATTTTATCTTCCCTTTATATCTTCAAAGATATGAAAGTCATAAAACTGGGGTGAGTTAGGGTCAGGTGTCACAGATTTATTTGATGGATGCTTTGTCACTGATTGGCTTATTTCCTTTCACAGAATTTCCGACACAGCATTTGAATAAATATGAGCAATATGTTCTCCATGTACCCCTCTTGATTTGGAAGATGAGAGGTTGAATACAGATCTTTATTACTGCCGTCAGGATTTAATTTTATTTATTCAAGCTGGTAACCCTACAATGTCTAGATAAAATATGGATGATGGCAATTTAATATGATCAGATAATATCATATTGATACACTATATGGCAAAATTATAGTAAATTTAAGTCAGATTTTTTTCAGTAAATATTACAGTTCAGTATAAGAATCTAGCACAAGAACTGCATTTAAAAATTAAAGCATAAATAATTAATCACTTTATCTAAGTTAGAAGTTTTAGGAACATGGGAACAGAAATAATTCATTCATCTCCCCCACACCTCCTAAGCTCATTCATTCAAGTCGATCATGGCTGATTTATATAGGAACCTAATTTATCCAGCTTAACCTCACATACTTTAAGCTTACTGTTGCTTCCAGTCTTGAAAACTGTCTTTTTAACAAATAAAATTGACTGTGATATAAAAGGGTAGGGTAGGTAAAACACCGTACTATATTCATAGATACAACTTATACTCTAATATTCAGAATTAACACAAGGTAAATATGAGTTAACAGACAAAACATGGTCTAACAACTCTCAAAGCACATCAAATAACTAATTTGGTCAAGGCAGATCCTATCGATTTCTCAGCAACCTCCTAGGTATTGATGAGACACACAAATTTCATTAAAACCTGGTTTCATTTACAAGGACTTCTAACTCTTCACTTTTGAAGACCTTGTTTTAAAACTTTTCCAAAATATTCTCCATCGTGCACTGCTTCAATAACAGCTCATATTCTTATAGTTCAGTCTCTTCCCGTGAGAGTGCATTCCACTGAAATCCTGTGATGGCACTCACTCAAAGACACAATTACATTTTTTGTTCACTTTAACCGGCACTTCCCCTGGCTTTCTTTAATATTTCTCAGCTGCACATAGGAAATGCTGCTCTGGGCTTCTTTCAACCCCACTCTCCGATGCACGGAATCATCAGATCTTCTTTTAAATACAGACATTGCAAATAGTAGCAGGAATAGGCCATTCTGCTCTTTAAGCAGGCTCTGCCATTCTTTATGATAATGGCTAATCATCTAGCACCATTATCTGTTCCTCCTTATCCCCATATCCTTTGATCCCTTTAGCTCCAAGTGCTGATATCACAAAATGTTTTGGCCATCACTGCTTTCTGTGGTTCCCCACTCTCTGGGTGAAGAAAAACACACATTTATCCAAATTGTACTGCATCTGCATGCATCTGTTGTACATTTGCCCACTCACACAACTAGTCCAAATCACATTGACATATTTCTGTAACCTCCTTGCAGCTCACCTCCCCTCCAACTTTGCGTCATGTGCAAATTTGAAGATATTATATTTAGTTCCCTCATTTAAATCATAAATGTATATTCTGAATACCTGAGGTCTTCGCACTGATGCCTCTGGTACCCCACTAGTCACTGGCTGGTATTCAGAAAAAGATATACTTATTCCCACTCTTTGTTTCCTGTCTGCCAACTGGTTTTCTACCCATTTCAACATACTACCTACAATGCCATGTGATTTTGTTTTACTCGCTAATCTCTTATGTGAGGCTTTGTCCAAAGTCTCATGCACATCTGCTGCCTTCCTTTCATCAACTCTACAAACTACGTTCTCAAAGAAGTCCAATAAACTCATCAGGGTGATTACCCTTTTGTAAATCCATGCTGACTCTGTCCAGGCCTGCCACTGTTTTCTAAGTGCTCAGCTATTAAATCTTTTATATTGGATTCTAGCATTTTCCTCACAACTGGCGTCAGGCTGACTGGTTTCCCAATTTTCTCTCTGCCTTGCTTTTTAAGTAGAGTCGACATTAGCTACCCTTCGATCTATAGTTCTTCCAGAGTCTATCGAATCTTGAAGGATGACCAATGATGCAGCAATTACATCTATAGCCCATTCCTTAACTACTCTTGGATACAGATTATCAGGTCCTGGATATATATTTATTTGTCTTCAATCTCATCAATTTCCTTCACACCATTTCTCTACTAATATGATTTCCTTCAGTTCCTCCCTTTCATAAACCCTGTGTTCTCCAGTATTTGTAACATTCCTACATTCTTTACTCCTAACATGCTCAACAGAGCCAATTCTGATGCAACAAATTTGGCTATCTCCTAAAAGAGAGATACCCCTCAACAGTATCCAAAGTGATCTCCCTGTTTCACAGGGAAATAGCCACAGGAGACTCCTGCACTGCCTGCCTCGTTCTCTTGCTCTGCCTAGTGGTCACCTATTCCCTTCCTGCCTGTGGAATCCACAAACAATGTGACCACCTCCCTATAGTGCTATTCCCAATACTCCCCACCTTGTGGATGCTCCACAGTGTCCCTAGCCATTCCAACTCTGAAACCTGGAGCTGTGGCGGGATGCACTTCCAGCAAACATGCTGGACCCGGGCACTGGAACTGCCTTTCACTCAGGTGTGTTCTCCGGTGTGCTGTTCGAGAAGCCTCCACTGCTGCGGGCAGTGCTCAAGGATTTTCCTGATTCCTAATCTCAATGTTTAGATACAGTCTAACTCCAAAGTCTTTCACTGAGAATTCTGAGGCAGCAAATATCCAACGTGGAACCTCTTGCCCTGTTCCTGTGCACCTGACTGTATCCTGCAGGCTCCAAGACAAGGTATGCTTTACATTCGCTCTGAAAGATTTCTGCAAATGTTCTTCTCACCAGAGACATAATGTATATTTGTGTTCCACAACAAATATCATCATAAGCAAGGTCTCATCTGAATATCCTCCAGATGAGAAGATCTTTACTCTTTATAGAATTCTCCTGATTGGAACCTTCAAATATTCTTCAGCCATATTTTCAAACCACCTTCATTCATTTATCCTTCATTATGTCTTGTTATTTTCAGATTATCCTCTCCTGATTATTACCAGTGGCTTAAACTTTGTGCTGTTGGACTGCACTACATTGAGTGTACACTTTTCATGATGAGTTGTCTACACAAATATTCCTTCAATACTCTGGCAATGCTCATTATTTGAGTGGTTGGCATGTCAAAATTTACAGGAGTGTTTTTCAGGTCCCTAAGCTGTATCTGTTATTTGATATGAAATTGTGATAGGTTTGACATTGATTTATACTGGGTGTGAAATCTTTACCTTATGTTGCAATACAAAGTTTTTTTCTCCTCGAAGACCTGGAACACCATTCAGGGCTAGCTTTGAAATCTACAATGTTTAATCTTCTTGCTTGTTTCAAGATGAAAATTTGCACAGATCTTCAATAAACTGAGGGTCCTGGTTTTGCAATTTCATCTTCCAAATGTGGACACATGCTAGGCTTTCCTCTGTTTGCATATTTTTCACTGGCATCCGTTTAAACTGTATAGAGAGCTTCCTCCATTCTTTAATACTGTTCTCCAGCACCTTGAATTCTCTAGCTGTTGCTCAATCATTTATCTGCACTGAAATCTCTTTGTGATTGGACTTGTTTGTATTTGTATTGCTTCTTCTGGACCCCATGTTGCTATCTTGGAGAGATAGCACCAGTGAGACGATTGCCTTGAAATTAAAAGTTGACATGTGCAAACAAGAGGAAATGTATAGCCATTTCCAATGGTGTATATTCTCTGATTCTTGCAAGCAGCTTTGTACCAAGGTGAGCTCAACATCAGCAGGTGAGTGGTAAGTAGAAACAGCTTGAATTGTTTGGCAAAAATTGGCGGTCAACTATTACATGAGTTTGATCATTATCCAAGTCAATGTATCAACAACCTACATTTGTAAAACACTTCTATCAAAGGTGCTTTAGAAGAGTATTATCAAAGAAAGTTCAACACCAGGTCACTTGAGCAAATAAGCACATTATAAAGAGTTTCTTCAAGAATGGAAGGAAGTAGAAAATAGAGCAGATTTTAGGAATGAATTCCATAGCTTAGGAATCTTGCAGCTGAATGGCCATCAAATGCAGAACATTTAACCCAGATGTGCAATAGGCCAGAATTAGTGTGGTACATTTTGAGGTTTCTGGGGCTGGAGGAGGTAAAGGAAACATGGAAGGCACACAGCTATGCAGGCACTTGAAACAGCAGATTAGACTTTTAAAATCAAAATATTGCTTAACAAGGAGCCAGTGTAGATTATCAGGCTCTGTGCCACAGGTAAACTGAATTATGACACTGACTGTAGAGTTTCGGATACCAACTATTTCACAGAAGGGGGTCATGGAAGCTGGCCGGGAATGCATTGAAATGTATTGAAAAACTAGAAGTTACAGCAACAATGAAGGTTTTAGTGGCAGATGAGCTGAAGCAGGGGTAGAGAAATGCAATATCACAGAGGTAGAAGTAAGTGATCTTAGTGACTGTTTTTCCAGACATACTGAAATTGTAAATAGTCTGGATTAGTCTCAGTCAGTTTCAAGGGAGGACGGAAGTAAATGGTGCCTTGAGGGCAACATTTGTGTGGACCAAAACGATTACTTCAAACCTTTCAATGTTTACTTTCAGGAATTTTTGCTCATCTAGTACTGGATGAGTGCAAATCAAGTTGCAACAGTGCAGCAGTTAGAGACACTGGAAGAGGCAAGGGAAGTGGTGTTGTGGTAGAGTGCATGGGGAAAAATGATACTTAGTTTTCAGATCATGCTGCTGAAGGGAGCACGTAGATAAGAAAAGCGTCAAGGACAGATCCATGGAGAATATCAGAGGTAATGGTCTGGAAGTGGGAAGAGAAGCCATTTTATCGATATGTTTAAATAGGTAAAACAAAACTAGGGAAATGCAGCCCCACCAATGGACAGTGAAGGACAGTATTGGAGGAGGAGGCATGTCAAGGTTGCAAACCAGTAGGGAGGACAAAGAAGGTTAGTTTTCCTTTGTCTAAGTCATTTAGATTTTATTTGTGGCATTGATAAGATCACATCAGTAATGTGGCAGGTGTATATATTCACGATTGTATCTTCATTCTCAGCTGCGGTTCAGTCTTATGGAGGGGTAGTCTTATGAGCAAAGGTGAAATAGGTTGGGACACATGGGGTGATCTCATTGAAACATATAGGATTCTTAAGGGGCTTGAGAGGGTAAATGTTGAGAGGATGTTTCCCCTCATGGGAGAGTCGAGGACTAGAGGGCACAGTCTCAGAATTAAAAGGCACCAATTAAGACTGAGATGAGGAGCAATTGTTTTCTCTCAGGGGGTTGAGAGTCTTTGGAACCCCTTGCTGGAGAGTTGTGGGGCAGAGTCCTTGTGTATATTTAAGGCTGAGATAGATAGATGTTCAGTAGGGGAATCAAGGATTAGGAATGTGGGCACAAGGAATATCAGATCAGCCATGTTCTTACTGAATGGCAGAGCAGGCCCAAGGGAGTGAACAGCCTATTCCTGTTTCGATTTCTTATTGTTATCTGCCAATAGTGCAGCACCATTCACAACAAGCAAAATGAGCAGTGTTCCAACAAGGACCAGCGATGCAAGTTTCAGGCCATTATGACTGAATTGGGAACAGAGTGCAATGAAATTCAATTGCTAACACTGAGTGTTACCATGTTTAAAACATTCTTCCAGAAATAAAACCAGCTCAATACGGCAATACTTTCAGACAAAGAAGATAATTTTTAAAAGTATGAACAGAGAAGAGTCTAAAGCTGTCAAATTAAGTGAGCAATGGTAGGAACCAAATGGAACAACAGAATGTATGCTTATAGTTCAACATGCTGAATGATTGACTTTCAAATTGTGGAAGGGGTAATTTCCTTAGTGTCAGCATTATGTAGAGGCATTAACCAAAAAGAAACACAGATGAGCAATAAACATAAGTGCACTTTGCTATTTTTCTTAAGTACAACTTGTGTCTATTCAGCCAAAACAAAGTTTAACTTTAACTGGGTGAACATTTCCCTTTGCTTGAATATAGCCTGTATTTTAAATATGCTGGCAAAGATAACATAACTTCATTTGTGATTGTGCATCAAAATTGTTAGTAGAAGTCAATAAACCAAGGTCAGACTTACTAAAACAAGGTCAACAATAAAAAGGATCAACTAGGAGAAGGGCTTATGCCCGAAACATCGATTCTCCTGCTCCTTTGATGCTGCCTGACCTGCTGCGCTTTTCCAGCAACACATTTTTAAGAAAAAATAAAAAGGATCAGCAAGTTCTTAGTCATTTCTTCTGAATTTATGGAATGAGCGAGTTTGAAAAGTATGATCCAAGGGGACACTTCCACTTGAACAAAGGCCACTGGGGTTTAGAGCACAGAGAAGTGGATCTACCTCAGCAAAGGGAGGTGCAAAGAGCTCCACAATGCTTTCTAATATCTTGTGAAATAACTCTATAGGTGCTAGCATCCCGTCACCAAGTCACCCTTTATTTACAGGTGGAAAGCATTTGACACTGATCCAACTTCTTCAGAGTCAGCTCTCAGAGTGAATAGGATGTCTGACACTCTTGTTTATGTCTGTCAGCCAGGGGTCCCTGATTGGGGCTGTTAATCTGGTCCAATCAGGGAACTGTATGCTATGAAATCCACCTGGCTGACCTCATTACAATCACTACATTCCTCCCCCGACTCCAAGGACATAGGCCAGTTCTTTTTTTTTGTAGTTCCTCCTGGGGCATTTTAGCACCGGGTCAGGTCCCTCCCACTCTGTCTTGGATACAGATGGCGTGTAATGCACAGAAGGGCATCCTGAATCCTGAATCCTGAAGAAGGGCATGTGCCCGAAACGTCGAATCTTCTGTTCCCTAGATGCTGCCTGACCTGCTGTGCTGTTCCAGCAATAAAGTTTCAGCGTGTAATGCACAGTAGCTTGCCTTGTATACACAATGTCTCGGAAGAAATTCATTCTCTTCTTCAGGTAGCAAAGGCATTGAGGCAGTGACATCACTGTGTCCATCTCCGATTCCGAGGTTTGTTCAATGCTTGATGGAGAGGGAAAACCCACAGATTCTGATCACCTCTCCAGCTGTTCTGAGGGGCCAAGTATGTTTTGTTGCTGCTCTATTTGCAAGTTTGCAGCTTTTACATGGTCCATGTTCTTGTTCAGGATCATTGCACCAACCTGAACTTTATACATCATTGGACTTGACCTCATGTTGACCATGCCTCTTACCCATGGAGGGCCATTCCAGTGGTTCCTAAACCAAACTTCTCTGAAGTAAACTATCTCTCTCACTTAGCAGAGTTATGTGTTTGGTATTGGTGTTCCTGACGCCATTTCACCCTATCCCCAGACTTAATCTGGTGCAGAGTCTTCTCCTCATTAATAACACTGCTGGAGCTTTCCTATAGTTATAATGGGGTGGTCCTAAACTTAAATAGGAACTGGGACAATTTGGTATCTAGTGAAGCTATTGGCTGTTTCTTTAAAGCTGCCTTCAAAATTTGGACTGCTCTTTCTGTCAGTCCATTGGATGATGGATGATATAGAGCTGTCCTTATATGACGAATGCCATTTACTTTAGGAAATACTCAAATTCCCCACTGGTAAATGAAGACCTGTTATCTGTGACCAACACTTCTGGAAGAAGTGTATTGCAAAATATGAGTGCAGTTTATCTGTTATCATCCCAGTGTTTGATGAATGAGCTCCATGCATGTCCAACCACTTTGCGTCTAGATTAGAGCCAGTCAGGCAGCATCTGAGGAGCAGGAAAATCAATGTTTCAGGCAAAAGCCCTTCATCAGGACCACTTTGAGTGAGCATCCACAATGACTAAGAACATTGAACCCATGAAAGGACCGGCACAGTCAATGTTTAACCGAGTCCAGTGTTTACCCGGCCATTCCCACAGATTTGGGGGAGCTACTGGCAGTAATTATTGTCCTTGTTGGCACTCTGGGCATTGCCCCATCAACGAGGCTATGTCTGCATCCAATCCCGGCCATTAGACATAACCCCTCACCAACATCTTCACTTTGCACACCTCTGGATGACCCTGGTGGAACTCAGCCAGTATCTGGTGGCAACCTTTGCTTGGACAATCACACTTACTCCCCACAATAATATGCCATCCTCTACTGTGATTTGGTCTCTCTTGATCTAAAATGGTGTCAATACTGGATGTGATAGCCCTTTGGTTTCCCCCATTAGCACCAGCTGTTTCAGTTTTGTCGGGACCAGATATTTCTGCATCCAAAATCTGATATTGTCAGCTGTAACTGGAAGTGTGTCCAGAAAATTTAAAACCATTACAGACTCTTCCAGTGATGGTTCCACTGATGGTATATCTGCTTAATGTATTCACATTTGCTATTTGGCCTCCTGGACGGTGTTCCAACTTGTAATTATACGTACCTGGTAATAGAGCCCACTGCTGAATTCAGCCTGAAACTATAGGCACTGCTGATAGTCTTCTTTAAGTGGAATTGGCAGCGGTTTGTGGTCCATTATTACTACAAAGTTACATCCATAAAAGGTAATGGTGGAACTTCCTGACTCCAAATATGACCGCCAAACCTTCCAGTCTGAACATATTTATGCTCTGCACTCGTCAAAGTCCTAGATCCATAGACTATTAGGTGCTTCCCTTCATTGGGCCATCTATGAGCTAATATGACCCTGATGTCGTACTGGGACACATCGCAGCTCAATACCAGATCTTGCTTGGGATCATGGTGTGCCAGCACTGTTACAGGAAGATAGCTGTTTCTTTACTTCCCTGAAAGCTATTGCATTTTTTAGGAGTTGATGCATAGGGGCCAGGATGGAGGCCCAGTTAAGTATGAACTTTCTGTAATAATTAACCAGCCCAAATAAAGACATAAACTCTGGTACAGAGATGGGAGCTTGAGCACTTTTGATCACCCTCACTTATCTTCCAACAGGTAAAAACTGAAGCAAAATATTCATTTAATATCTCTCCCATCTCCAGTGGTTGAACACAAAGATGACCTCGCTGATCTTTAAGGGGCCCTACTCTCTCTCTCGCTGCTGTTTTGTTCTTAATGAACTTATAGGATCTCTTTGGGTTATCCTTAACCTTATCTGCCAAGGATATCTCATGTCCCCTTTTTGCCCCCCCCGATTTCCCTCTTAAGAATGCCCTTACACTCTTCATACACTTCAAGAAATTCATTTAATCCCAGTTGTCTACATCGAATATATGATTCGTTTTATTCTTGACTAGAGTCTCAATATCTTTATTCATCCACTGTTCCCTAATCTTACCAGATTTACCTTTCACTCTAACAGGAACATAATGCCTCTGAGCACTCATTATCACACTTTTGAAAGCGTACCTCTTGCCAGTTGTCCTTTACCTCCGAACAATCTACTTTGAGAATTCCTGTCTCAAACCATCAAAATTTGCCTGACTCCAATCAAGAGTTGAGAGTGTAGTGATGGAAAAACATAGCACGTCAGGCAGCATCCGAGGAGCAGGAGAATTGACATTTTGGGCATAAGCCCTTCATCAAGAATCTATTAAGAACTTTAACTTTTATATGAGGCCTGACCTTTTCCATAACTATTTTAAAACTAATAAAAGTATGATAATGAGTCCCACAGTGTCCACCTACTAACACTTCAGTGACTTGCCCTGCCTAGTTTTCCAAGAGAAGTTCAAGTTTTGTTCCATCGTCATGCAGTATATTTGCATATTGATAAAGAAAATTTTCTTGAACACATTTAACAAACTCCTCACCATCTAAGCCCATAACATTCTTGCAGTCCTAGTCAATGTTTATTAAAGTCCCCTATTCTTACAACCCTATTATTCTTACATATATCTAAGATCTCTGTGCATATTTCCTTCTTAATTGCCCTCTTGGGGGGTCTATAGTACAATTCCTTTCTTATTTCTAATTTCAACCCATATATCCCTCAGAAATATCTTATCCAATGATGGTAATACTGGTTTCCTTAATCAAAAACACCACTCCCCTCTCCTCCTTGCCTCCCTTCCTAGAGCATCTAAAACCAGGAGCACTAAGCTGCCAGTCCTATCCTTCCCTCAACCAAGTTTCTGTAATAGTTATGAGATTCCTGCCCCATATACTGATACATGAGTTCATCAGCCTTTGGAAGACTCATTGCATTGAAAATAAATACAGTTTAATTCTTCAGAGTTACCTTGTTCTCTGACTTGTTCTTGTTTGTCTTTTCTAATAAATTTACTCTTTTCTGATTCAGAACCATTTGTCTTTTTATTTTCACTGCTACTTCGAAAACCCCCAAACTCACTTTCTAATAATTTACAGGCTCCTGAAATAGAACAAGCCAATCTCCCCACCAGGGTATTGGACCCATTCCAGTTGAGGTGAAACCCATCCCTTTTGAACAGATCTTTTCTACCGCAGAAAGATCCCAGTGATCCAAAGATCTGAATCCCTGAACATTGCACCACATCTTCAACCATGAATTTATCTGCCCTGTCCTTTTATTTCTTCCTTCATCAAAGCTTGACACCAGGGGGAAATTGAAAAGTGGGGCACTGGAAAAGCACAGCAGGTTAGGGAACTTCCGAGGAACAGGAGAATTGACGTTTCAGGCATGACTCCTTCATGAGGAATGTTGCGAAATAGGTTGGTCATGTAGGCAGCTGCTGAAGAAGGAGACATGGCTGTAGTAGCAGGTCTGCTTTAGGACATGGTTGATGAGGTTGAGGGCAGAGGAGATAACGTGAGGGGTGCAGTGAGAGAGATAGACTCACTGAGATCCTTGTGGAGAACTTCTTCAAGGTGGGCATCCTTGGAAGAGGCTTCACAATAAGGTTACAGTGACTAGGAGAAAGTGAGGACTGCAGATGCTGGAGATCAGATTGAAAAGTGTGGCGCTGAAAAAGCACAGCAGGTCAGGCAGCATCCAAGGAGCAGGAGAATTGACATTTTAGGCATAAGCTGTTCCGTTTTTAAACCTGCCATCTAACCTCTTATATTCACTGCAAAGCCTCAAGTCGTTCTCTATCTATGTTGTTCTTACCAATGTGTACAACAACTTCCGGTGTCTCACTCTCCCTTTTGACAACATGCTTCAAACATTTTGAGACATCCTTAACTTGACACCAGAAAAACAACATCCTATACTAGAGTCACACTCACTGCTGCAGAATTTCCTGTCTGTGCCTCTGACAGAAGAGTCCCCTATAATAATTATTCTTTTAAATCTTGACAAACCTTGCATAATGTAAGATTTATTCTTAGTGCCCAAAATCTGACTGCCACTTCTACTTTCCTCTGACAGACTATTCCCTTCATCAGGATCCAAAATGGAATATCTGTTTGAGAGAGGAAGAACCACAGGAGGTGTCTGAACAATCATCTTACCATCTGACTGATGCTGTTGCATAATCACCTCTTGAAACCTACTAGTCATCACACTTTGTCTCTTGAAAGCCTTCAGTGAAAAAAAAGAAGCTCTCAATAGCACCTTATTATCAAAGTAAACAACTCTTCCTTACCCATGGATTTTAAGCTTGATCATGCAAAAGATAAAAAAAAACCTTTTAAACAACCAAGCACTTTGTTTTAGCTGAAACAATAAAAAAAAAACACTTCGATTCCTCCAACTGTCAACGTTCTATCTCTAGGTTAAGAAAAAACCTTGCTTCAGAGCCGTCCACTAGTTGGCCTTTCCACAAACTCTGTATGTAAAACACTCTTTCCTTCATTGCATATTTCTTTTGCTTTGGTGAAAGTTTTTTTGAAGTATAAAGTTTCAAACTTTAAAAAAAATCCTTCTCCAGATTGAAACTGGACAAATACTTGGTGCTATCTCTCCTGCACAAACCACACCAAAGTCACCCTTTATTTACAGATGGAAAGTCCTTGACACTGATCCAGTTCCCTCAGAGCCAGCTCTCAGAGCGTCAGGATGTCTGACACTCCTGTTTTTATCAGTCAGCCAGGTCTCCCTCCTGGACCAGGTTAACAGCCCCAATTGGGAAGGTCATTATCTATGAGGTGAACCTGGCTCACTTCATTAAAACTATTACACTTTATATGCAAGCACATTTCACAATAAAGTGGCATTGTCCTGAAAAATATCATTAGAACGAGAAACATTGGAGCTAACAAAAACAAATTGTGATATGCAGGATGCTCTGCAGTACTCATTTTTAGATCAGCTGGCTTTCTAAGTGCATCAATGCCATTGAGTTTATATGCTTCCAGCTGATTGTAACATTGGACAAATCAAATCACAGAGTGGAGTCTGGCTAATAGACCATAACTTTTATTTTTGCTTTTTTTTAAACTGTGGTGGTCCATCATGGGACATATTCACACAAGGCTGCCAATGTACTTTTAATAAAAGAGCATCAAAATTTATTTCACACAGAAGGAAAAGAAATGCTAACTATCTGAAACAAAGAACTATTTGAAATGATCTTGTACAGATATCAGAAGTAAAGATTCAATCCTTTTGCTCTCAATAACAATGTTAAACATACTCAAAATTGTGAAGGGTTACACTGATTTCCTTTTAAAGTTCCTTGTTCAGTAGGTTATTGTCCAACAGGTTTACTTCCTGGTGTGGTGTGATTTTTAACTTTGTCCACCCCAGTCCAACACCGGCACCTCCACATCTTGTTCAGTGGGCACTGCTAGTATTTGGTAATAATCTGGTAAACTTCAACATTCACTTGATTCTATCTTCTTTAGTTAACATTTCTTCGACAAGACCCTTAAGCAAACTGCTAACACAACCCCCTTAATTTTAGTTTGGATTCCTCAACTCCTCTACAGTCTTCAATCTCTGGAGCTTTCTCTACCTGGCACTAAACAACTCATGACTTGACTTTTCTCCTGCCCTGACTGTTCTGAAGACTGTTAAACCACACTGCTGTGCTGTTTTCCTCTGAATGATCTACTTTGAACTGAAAGAAATCTACACATTCCCTGACCTTTCAGAAGATCTTTTTAACAAAATGAATTTTTTTCTGTTTATGTCCCTGTTACATATGACACCTTGCAGTTAGGCAACAGCCCTGCTTTTCTCTTCTATCTTTTTTCTCTAAAGCATTTAATTATTCAGCACATGGACTTTTTATAGGCTCATTTAAATGCATGTAAACAAATGTCTAGATGTGTTGGCACCTCTTATACAACTCATAAATGAAATAAAGTGTTCCTCTTCTTAACCTATACAACATAGAAATACAAACAAAACTTCAAAGCTATACATTCTTCTGTCCACCTTATGACTCAGATTTCCAAATTATCATATTAAAAGTATAATAGTAATAACAAAGAGGCTTTCCAAAAATCTGCATTTATCAATCACTAGGAACATGCAGAACAGGAAGATTATTATGTAAATCAGCTTAAAACAATTAGTTGACGCCAGTGCCTGAATTGAATATGACTTGGAGACTAAACATAAATCACACAGAACAGAGTGTGCTGGTCGGAAAGGGGTGAGCACATAGGGAATAAGGGGTCTCAGCAGTAGGCCGTATCTGCCAAGGCATTTTTGGGATATTTCTCAGTTCAATTGCAGTGAAAACTGATGTCACGGACATTGATGAAAGGAATCGTATTGTCAGCTAGTGCAGTCACATCTGCAATACCAAAGCAGTGGAAAGTCAATATTAAATAGGGTTGTCATGGAGAGCACAGTTCTTAACTTCCATCTGACTAGCTACTTCAAGGCTGCTGTTGGAGACATAAGCAACATGCTGTAGTTTGCAGTGCATAAGGTCTCTATACAAAAAGAGAGACATCTTCATCTCAGTCCCTCTTGTTACAAATATGGCAATACAGTGTGTAAAAGAGATTGCAGGTTTTCTCAAGGTGCACAATGCCACTGGTTGCAGACACAAGCCTTTGCATGGACCTCATTTTGACTTGGACATGTTAATGAATGAAAAAGGGGTCGAGTCAAGAGTCAAGAGTAGGTTTATTTGTCATTTCTACCATATGCAACTGATACAGTTAAAATGGACAGCATAAACTGCACAATCATATGCAGGGTGGCATAAAATGCCTCAGATGTGCAAAACACGCAAGACAGCACAGTAATTCCTAACATGTCAAGATAATAGCTACTGTGGTGTACAAATGCTAGTGTATTAAAAGAATGATAATTAATAAACATTGTTCAAGCAGCAATATGAAGTTGTGCAAAGAGTTTCAGACAGAATAGAATCTGATCATACATTGTTAAGGAGCCTGATGGCTCGGGGGAAGAAATTGTTGCACAGTCTGGCCATGAGAGATCAAATTCTCCAGTAACTTCTGCCAGATGGCAGGAGGGAGAAGAATTTGGGTGAGGGGTGTGTGGGGTCTTCCACAATGGTCTTAGCCTTTCGGATGCAGTGTGTTGTGTAAATGTCTGTAATGGAGGGAAGAGAGACCCCAATGATCTTCTCAGCTGTCCTCACTATCTGTTGTAGGGTCTTACAATCTGAGACGATGCAATTCCTGAATCAAGCAGGGATGCAGCAGCTCAGGGTACTCTCGATGAACCCTCTGTAGAATGTGGTGACAACAGAGATTGGGAGATGGGCTTTCCTCAACCTGCGCAGAAAGTAAAGATGCTGCTGGGCTTTCTTGACGATGGAGCTGGTGTTGAGGGACCAGGTGAGATCCTCCACGAGATCCTCCACTAGGTGACACCAAGAAACTTGGTGCTCTTCACGATCTTCACTGGGAAGCTGTCGATATCCAGTGGAGAATGGTTGCTCCATGCCTTCCTGAAGTCAACAACCATCTCTTTCATCTTGTCCATGTTCTGAGGTAGGTTGTTGGCTCTGCACCAGTCTGTTAGCCACTGTACTTCCTCTCTGTATGCTGACTTGTTGTTCCTGCTAATGAGACCCACTACAGTCGTGTCATCAGCGAATTTAATGATATGATTCAAGCTGTGCATCACTACACAATCGTGTGTCAGCAGATTGAACAGCAGTGGACTAAGCACACAGCCCTGGGCGGAGGGCCCCATGCTCAGTGTGATGGTGTTGGAGATGCTGTTCCCAAACCGGACTGACTGAGGTCTCCCAGAAAGGAAGTCCAGGAAAAAGTTACAAAGGGAGGTATTATAGCCTCAATGTCCAGTTAGTCTGCAACAGCAACTAGTTAATGCCCCAGGATAGGATTGACTGGTACGAGGAGTCACAGTTTGAAGATATTAGGAGGAAGGTATAAAGGAGACTTCAGAGGTAGGTTCTTTACACAGAGAGTTGTGAATGCATGGAATGCTTTGCCAGCTGTGGTGGTGAAAGCAGAGTCATTGGGGACATTTAAGTGATTGCTGGACATGCACATGGATAGCAGTGAGTTGCGGGGTGCGTAGTTTAAGTTATTATATTTTTCAGGGGATCTAAGATGGCGGCGATCTGAGAAGATCACACTGCAGAGCTTCGCATCGCAGCAGGAGCAGGATAGTCCTTTAACCCACCCAACCCAGGTCATCAGGATTTCTTGGGGTGTTGGAAAGATTGTGGAGCCCCAAGAAACATTTAAAAATTGACTTACCTGTATTTTCAGCTGTCCAGAAATGCCTAAAAAGGGAGGAGGAGCATCTGAGGC